>NC_056743.1:1645966698-1646111698 GCF_019279795.1 Protopterus annectens | reverse complement strand
TTTCCAGGAATAGTGACTGCTGTAGTTCACTTAACAGTTGTTGCAACAAACCATCGTGTTAATGGTGTGTACACTTATGCAACCCGCATAGTGCATGCATCTCAATCAGCATCTGCACAACTAACACATTTGTTTGATACTGCATTTGATTGCACAGGTCATATGTCACATATCAGGTGTGTGTAATGTTAATATATGAAGTATTGTGGCCACTTGGCATATCAGGGAAGGGGGTGGCATGTCAATAAAGGTGTGTATACTCCTCATAGCCACAGCAAGCTTTGAAGGTTGTCAGTGAAATGTTATTGCTCATACATGCACTGCTGATGATGAGCTCTGCAAATCAGATGTTAGGCGTTCATTATTGACATCTGTCCAAATATCAACCCAGGTATGTGTCAGACAAACACATAGGGGCTGTGAGCAACAGAGAAAACATAACTGCCACACATATACACATTCAGCAATAGTATGTACACTTGTGAGATTTGGTGCACAGTACATGCCAGGGTGCTGAACAGGTGCACAGCAATACTGTGTACATGGGTGCAGTGTGTTCCACGGGAAGGGGCATCACCTACTAACACAACTCATGCATCACAGGGATGTATAATATTGGTAAAAGGGATTGAGTATAGCTGCAGTGCATGCTGTTCAGTGCCATATGTCATGCATGTTGACAGTTGGGTAATGAGAGGTCTATGTAATATCTTTGTGCCACCTCACCTGTAGGTGTGTGTGTGTGTGTGTGTGTGTGTGTGTGTGTGTGTGTGTGTGTGTGTGTGTGTGTGTGTGTGTAGAGGTAAGCAATGACGTACAGGTCTTAAAGTACTTTTTTTGTTTTCCCCTCACAGGTGGTGAGGTGGGTCAGGGTCCCTCCTGCAGGAAAACTGATGCTAGTGTCCATACAAACTCTGAGAATGATGATAGGTATGGTGAGGCACAGGTGGGGTTGTCAGGGGCTGAAGCTGTGCCATCGGTTGACATCCCACTGTTATCCACCCCATCCCTGCACACAGTCACATTGGCTATACATACCACATCATCAGTGGCCATAGATGAGGGACAGTTGCTGGTGGTAGCATAGGACAGGACAGTGTGGTGACTATGGAAAGTATGTCTGTACACAGCAGCCATAGCCAGATGGCCAGCAAGGTACCACACAGGCAGATGTACAGGGGTGCTCATTGGAGGGCTGCTGGCCATCATGCAATTGGCAGAAGTGCCACAGCAGGTGTCACCAGACACATGTTTCAGGCCATCATGGCAGCACAGTCATGTATGGGACATTATACCAGACAGAGTCTGAGGCTCCAGTGAGCTACTCATTCTGCTGTTATTGACAACATCCGTGAGCTTGCAGGTGCCCGCCATTATTTTGCAGAGGTCCTGGATAGATGGTTGGATGAGATGGTGGGAATCCTTGAGATTGCAATGTCTGTGTTAGAGCATATGATGGGAGTAGGGTGACAGCCACATGGATGTAGGTCAGCAACACCAACAGGTGGAGGTCTACATGGATGTGCAACAAGTCACAGCCACTCCTGTAGTGGCAGTACCAGCACCAGCACTGCAGGGGGTGCTGTCTACACCACAACACAGCAGGCCACATGCACGTGGCCCTGACCGGTCCAGTGAACAATTATCATCATCAGGGGAGAGTACCATATCTGGCCTTGTACCAGGTAGTGCCCGTGGAACCCCTGGCAGGCACAGTTCTCATGTTCATGGCCAGCGATGGTGAACTGCAAACCCCGCCATGTACAGTCTGCAGCTGACCAACAAACCCCTGTATAAGGCAGCCACATGGCCAAACTGAGTGCACACACACACACACACACACACACACACACACACACACACACACACACACACACACACACACACACAGCTAGGGCACCTCCATACCTACACACACCACATCTGCACAGCAAAATTCATAACAAAACCCCCTAACACACACATGATGTCAATGAAATGGTCCAGCCTATGTCTCTGGCAAACCGGCAGCACACCCTGTGCATATTATGATACCTGTGCATATCCCTGTTATCCATACCATTGATGCAGGGACAGGCTAATATGGTTCTGATGCACAGGGTGAATGTACTAAGGTGTAGCAATGTAATGCTGTGTAACATGTTTTCAGCAGGAAAGTTTAATGCTTACATGTTAGGATGTGTAGCTGTCCAGCCATGATGCATTATAGCTGTTATTAACACTGACTAATAGTGATCTCTATTCTGTATTCAGTATGTGTTGTAGGTGTCTATGTGTCAGCAAGGATGGTGATCCCTGCACACAGTCACATTGGCTATACATACCACATCACCAGTGGGCATAGATGAGGGACAGTTGCCGGTGGTAGCATGGGACAGGACAGTGTGGTGACTATGGGAAGTATGTCTGTACACAGCAGCCACAGCCAGATGGCCAGCAAGGTACCACACAGGCAGATGTACAGGGGTGCTCATAGGAGGGCTGCTGGTCATCATCCTACAAGGTGTATGGCACTGTGTTGACACATTGAGTCATACCCTGGGTACAGCTGAACACAAGTAACATGTCTGTATAGCAGTTACTGTATGTGCCACATGGCTGATAGGTCTGAAGAGTGTATACAGGTGAGTGCATGGTGGCTGATGTCAGCAGTCCTACAGTAGACAATGGAAAGTGTACTGGGTGGCACATACCACATGCTTGTGTATAACACACACACAGAGGCTTTGGTGTTGATGCAATACACAGAGAATACGGTACACATGGATGTACTCAATTTTGCAGTGAACTCATTTTAGCCTATGTAATTCCACCAAGACAAAATAGGCAAAACATCACGTCAGTAAGTAATCAGTCTGCTACTTTAATGTCATTGACAATGGTAATGGCTGGGTATTTGTCCCCTTCCCCAATGTAGTGCAATCCTGGAGTTGGTAAATATAGGTGTGCTGGTGGGTGTGGCACAGCCCTCCACTTTGGAGGGTGTGGGGCGGTGTAGAGCCGCAGATAGTGTGAGTGACAACTACTTAACCTGTTAACATAAACTGTACAGTATTACAGCAGACTAAGTGGGGGGATACACACACCAATAATCCTAATGAGGGTGGCTGTGTCCACAAAATCGACAACCAACTATATATACCAACTCCAGCTATACAGTGTGGAAGAGAGCATTTAAACATCTACTACTAGTTTTGATGAACTGAATTTCCACAAGATGATTCCTTTGAAATGTTAGCATTTGACAGTCAGTTCTTGGACAGATGACCTTCTGGGACATGTATTTTCTACAAACTGAAGTAGACCCCTTCACGTACACACACACTTACTTGGCAACACTGAGAGTAGAACCCCAACCTAGGTACTTATTTCTAATAATGTGTTTGGCCTTAATTGCACACACCACACAGCTTTTAAGATGAGGTATTCCCTGAGTTTCTTGTTAAGTGAGGAACATAACCAGACCTTGTACAGTATGGTAATGGGGGATGTACTGGGTGTTAATGAACAATACATAGTATGACATACTGTCATATACATATTGACAAACACATAACAGTCATAGACACATATGAGAGACTTGGGTTTATTAGTGCTAACTACCTTGTCAGTGAGTCCATTCTGTTACAGATAATTTCCACACAGCACATGCGTCATTGTGCTGGATAGTGTACTCAGTTACCTGTATGGCTGATGGTGACAGTGGTCCTTATACAGTGGACCTTGGGAAATGTACTGGGGGTACCATGGTTTATAGACAGTACACCCAGCACCCACACCCCACATTGGATATTTTACTCACTGCAACCCATGATAATACTCTGACATACATAAAATCACACATTGACCAGGACTGCAATACAGCCCCTTGTCTACCTCATCAGTTTTACAACAGGGATATGCATTTATTGCACATGCCACAGGGATAGTAGGGTGATAGTTTGTCATGGCTTTCCTAACATCAGCAACATCACTATCCCTTATACTGTATAGCCAGGTATATTGTATTTGGAGAATGTGGCCTCAGAATGCTGTATCCTACAAATATACACACTTGCACACATGTACACACTTGCCAGGACTCAGAGGGTAACCCATGCTTATCTACCCATTTGTACAACAGTGTTGTGCAGGTACTGCAAGCTCCAGGTATCCCATAGGATGAAGAATATAACAAGGTACATTTAATGTCCATTACAGTAGCAGCCATTTCTAACTATGGCAATAGGGGGTTGTAGTGTGTGAGAAGGTCCTTAGGGTATTATCAACTACAAGTTTACAAACACATAGACACTGTTATTCTCAGCAATGCACACTGACACATTTGTCAGTTCTGGGGTCTGTATGTGTGGGTGTTCCTAGGTGTGTACCAGGATATTGTCCATGGAGAGATGAGAAGACTAGGGGATGTGGGTACAGTGGTATCATGCCACCTGACATTTGTCAGCATGCATGCCATCTATCAACTGATGCTACGTGAATGATCCTCAGGGTGACAGTTAAATGCAACATCAAATCATCTGGTTGTCTCTTGCAGAGGGCCAGTGAGGTGCTCCAATTGACATGTATGCAACATATGTTACATAACATGACCAGGGTCTGGGTTGGAGACCTGTACCCAAGCATGTTCTTTTGACTGTGGTAGTCTAGTTGAGGTATCCATGGCATGTGGTGCACACAGGGTGGGGTTTCCTAGCTGTGACATTCATAACACAGCTGGGAAGACATGTCAGTGTCAGTCACGCATAGATTGCCTGTAAGCAGCCAAGATAGATACCTGACATCTGCACATCTGCACAGAGGACAGAAAGAAATCAGCTAGCCAACAGGTTATGCATTAGGATTAATGTTTTGACAGACATCTGATACTGATAGGTATGCCATTACTACATTACAGCAGCCCTCAATGACATGTCTTATACACATAGTAGTCTAGAGTTAATATCCACATATCAGATCAATATCCAGTAGCAAGTGCTTAATAACACACAGCTCACACACAAAAACAAAATAGTCAGTACTCAGAGTCCAGCTTTGCATGTAGGGGTGTATGGTTCCAGTATTACAATCTGCAATCTACTCTTACTTAGGAAAGCACTGTTAACAGTAGTAACGTAATGATACAATACATGCAAGTGTGACTGCATATAACCTGGGTGACTACCCATGTATGAAACACATGCAAAAGGAAAAGATTGTTGTACTAGCCACATATACTAAGGTGTCCCAGACAGTATACTCCCACCCCTTGCAACTATAATGACAGCACATAGAAGCATGTTATGTAAATAGCACTGAATACACTTTCTAAAGATGTCATTACCATGCTATTTCATCAGACTGGAATGTGATTAATGGTTACCAGTGCTGAGCCATGTTTAGCGGATGTAAGCATTGCTTAAATATAAATGCTAACAGATTTATGCACTGGTAAGCGAAACCTACATGGTGTAAGTGGCTTTTCGTTTAACCGTAAGTTAGCAGCACTTAACATCAGGCAAACCCACACAAACCCCTCTTAAAGCTGCTCAAAACTGATTTAACCACCCTGTATCTAACAGTCCTTGTTCTGCTTAGCAACAAAATAAACAACCAGTGCAGCACTTGAACCCAGGACCCTATATACTATAGTAACGGCAGTTAACTACTTAGCCATCACAGCTGCAAAGATGGCGGTTCTTTTTTCAGATATATCTGTCAGTACACATACTGACTAGTAGTGAATAACTGCTTTGACTTCTACAATTGTGTAGTATTTGTTAGTGAAATTAGTGTTGAATCAGTATGTTGTTATATATAAATATACACATATCAAATAAATATGGTGTGATACATCTGGGAAGATATATACAACGGTCATATTTACACATAACAAGGATATGGATATATATATAAATATATATATATATATATATATATATATATATATATATATATATATATATATATGTGTGTGTGTGTGTGTGTATATATATATATATATATATATATATGTATGTTGATATATGTATACATGTACATACACGTATATATTTATATGCATATATATATATATATATATATATATATATATATATATATATATATATATATATGTGTGTGTGTGTGTGTGTGTGTGTGTGTGTGTGTGTGTGTATGTATGTATATATATATATATATATATATATATATATATATGTATATGTATATATGTATATATATATATATATATATATATATATATATATATATATATATATACATATATATATATATATATATATATATATATATATATGTGTGTGTGTGTGTGTGTGTGTGTGTGTGTATATATCTCTATATATATATATATATATATACATATATATATATATATATATATATATATATATATATATATATATATATATATATATATATATATATATATGTAAAACATATGCCCATAACATGTAGTGAAGTTATACCTCAGCACCAATAGTTACAACCTTTAAGTACAAGGGGATGTTATGTAAGTATTGCAAGTATAAATGTGGAATACTGCTACAGTAACGGGTTGTGTTAGACATATTGTGTGGGAAGTCACTTCTGATACTGACATGTACGCCATCAGTTACTGACAAACATCATAAGATCATCATAGTGAAGTACCACACAATTCACAGTAATTATCCTGTGGAATGCAGCAGAGATATGATCAGTAAATGTGGACAGTCTGAAAAAATATGGTCAGTGCAGAGGTATACATAGAACTCATTGGTTCAGGACATGTGGATCAAGCCTGACAAAGTGGATGTTTACAGCCATGTAAATGGGGATATCACAAAAATACTGGAATAGATAAGCTCATACAGTTGATGCAGTCACACACTCCTGTATGTATTAACACATATTAACCGGAGGAGCAGAGGTCCTAAGCTCACATACTTCACATTAGCTAGTGGCATACATCTTTACAGCATCCCACAGCTTTGTCAAAAATACACAACAGTTATGGTGGCCAGGCAACAGTACATCTGACAAATATCTGGACATAACATCACACTAGGTTAATACACTAAGCTGCTAGGTATGTTACAAAGCACTGTGCAAACTACAGGTAGATTGCCACTTCACTGAGCCAAGTTTCCTATGGGGGAATACACATGTACTTGCAAATATAGCAGGCACTACAGTCATGTAACAGCATGGCGTAACTGACACCATTGTGAAAGTGCATACCCACAACCAATCTGAACACAGTCAGTCACATTATGGTAAGCCTAAGTAATATTACAATATATGGAATTGTGTGAACAAAATATGGAATGAACAAAACCAACAAAACCACCTCAAACTCACACAGTAACCCTACATATACTGTGCCAATACACAGTGTAGTCTGATGCCTGACTGTGTTATGGGACATGTGTCAGTCTGTCCCTAGAAACATGTATCTAATGCCTGACTGTGTTATGGGACATGTGATCTGTCCTAGAAACATACCATGAGGAATGTACATAAACTGGAGCAGCATGTAACATCAGATAGAACAGGACCAAGAACAATGACATCTACCACAGTCTGTATACAGACCAGGTAACATATTCACAATACACACTCTGTCAACAATCACCACAAGTACAAAGACCTCAGTACTGTACACACTACAACAGAATGGCAAGGTTTTGTCCTCAAATATAAGGCCTACTATACATAGCATGTCTAGCAGTCTATCTCCCTGGCTTGTTATCAGGTATGATGTCAGTAAGTAATGATGTACTGTACATATGCACCTCTTACTGGATGACATATGGACAAAGGGTGACAGACTTGGGGTATGGAGGCACAAACACTGGGCCAATATTGACATATTGCTGTGATAAATTGAGAAATTTCTTGGTGTAATACGCTTTGTTGTGACATATCTCGTCTGAGAGATATGAAGTCAGTAACTCACATGGATGTCACCATGTACAGACTGCAATCATCAGAGTATGCTACTGCATATGTAAAGGTAGGAAATGTGTGTGTAACACAACACGTGTAAGACTCCAAACACTGGACAGTCTGCAGATAGCCCTACAAGTGAGAGTTTCCTCAACCGCATAACACTGTCATGCCAGACTTTAAGTAATGTAGAACAGCCATATGCACACAAACCCTGTTAAACCAACATTACTTCAAATGTAGAACAGCAGTACTTACATTCTGTCCCCATGTCTGGAACATCCACCTCCTGTTTGTTGGCCTGTCTCCACAGTGTATGTTGTAAGAGGTATTTCCAACTACCCTCTGTGATGCTGTTTGTCAAACACCCACATGAAGTCCTGCTCACAGTGAAGGAAAAAGGCCAATACTCACATGAAGGGCTTAGTTATTAGTGTGTGTTTCCATGCAATTGGTTATAGGAATGTTACCACAGCTGTTCCACATGCAATTCGCAAGTGGAGGACTGCACTTTGTACACAAGCAATGCTGATCATGAGCATTGCTTACAAAACTCAAGCTGCTGCCTATGCAAAATAGAAGCACTTCTTCACATCCACCAGAGAGGGAGAGAGAGAGAGAGAGAGAGAGAGAGAGACAGACAGACAGACAGAGACAAATAAAGGAAGGGTGTAAGAGAGTAAGAGCCAAGCATGTTTGTGTATGATCTGTGGGTGAAGAGTGGTATCTCTGTATTATAACAGTTGCCCATAATGTTTACTAACCCATACTGTCACATAGTAATTGCACATGGCTGTACACATATATGGCTGAGGATTGTGCACAACAAACTCTACAGTGTTTGAATACTTTTGGCCTTGTATTATGGACAATGGGACATATAGGTTCTCAATATAATGATGTAGCAAAACCCACACTGCAATGGAACCTGTCAGTACACAATCACCCCACCAGTACAGGATACTGATGACACACACACACACACACACACACACACACACACACACACACACACACGCACACACGCACACACGCGCCACGCATCACAACACACACACACACACACACACACACACACACACACACACACACACACACACACACACACACACACACACACACATTTACCAGTACTGACTTTCAGTCCCCTACTTGACTATGTATTGCTATTACAATGTTTTGCAGTTATTGCATGCGCCACAGAGCTTACATTTTGGAGAGTTATCCAAAGGTATCTTTGAAGGTGAGTGACATCAGCAACAGTGCTAAAGGAGGGATAAGGGAAGTTCAGTACATGTGAATGTCCACAAAAGCAGGTGTCAACGGAGACGCTCACACACTGTCTCAGAAAAACACACGCATTATCACAGTTGGCAAGATCAGGATTAGAACCCATACTTAACTAGTTTGCTACAATACAGTATTATGCAGTTATCACAAGTGCCACCAAGCTTACATGGCTGTTATAT
Source organism: Protopterus annectens (assembly GCF_019279795.1). Taxonomy (NCBI): domain Eukaryota; kingdom Metazoa; phylum Chordata; order Ceratodontiformes; family Protopteridae; genus Protopterus; species Protopterus annectens. Next base: position 1,646,102,321 of record NC_056743.1, on the reverse strand, counting down.
GGCCAAATGGTTATTTCAAGGTGAATGACATCAGCAGGCATGCTAAATCAGGGAAATGGGATGTGTAGTGCTTGTGAATGGCTTCAAAATCATTAATCTCCACCCACACACACACACACACACACACACACACACACACACACACACACACACACTTGCCAGTACTGAGATGCATAGGTTCACTGCTACACAGGTGTGTAGTAGATGAATGGGCCTGATGGCTGTACAAGGCTAGGCAAAGGGAATACCTTGGCATCAGGCCACATGACAATGGTCTCCGTGTGGCTCAGAGGTGTAGTCCTTGGAGTATTCTCTACAGGTGGGTATTGTATTCATCATCCACTCATCTTGGTTACTATTGTGGGTGGCCAGTGATGTGCACTGCTTCCCATGTATGTGATCTATATTCCATAACATGGACAATGTCTGGGTTGTGCACATGTCCCACATGCATGTTCTTTGATGTGTGGAAGTGTACTTAAGGTCTCTGGGGCATGTTGTGTGTACAGATTGTTATCTTCTGTTGTAGCATTCCAAACCTCATTTGGAGAGACCTGGCTATGAGAACTGAGGATGTGTTTGCACCTACATTGACAGCATGATACATGTATTTCAGTGAAGTTAGTGGCTTCTGTCTATACAGGGCATGCGTATTAGGCATGGTATTACCTTTGTGGGTTACATTTGCAGACTCTACAGTTGTTGCAGGCATCCAGTAGGGAACATAGCAAAAGGACCACTGTAAGCATTTATTTGCCTACTGTAGGGATGGAATAGGGTGCCATGTCCTTTTACTTGCTGGATAACACACACTCTGTCAAGAGATGTTACACATCATAGTACTTTCTGATGTCAGTGGCACTGTTGTGGTCAACAGGCTTGTAGTCCAGTGCAATCACACCATGGTTACTATCTGTGGGGCAATATGCAGGGAACTACCAATATAGTGGCTGTTGCCTAGCCAAGTGATTTTGTGTATGAGACATGGGTGGAGAGTGTTCTCAGAGTAATACAAGGGTTGCCTATATTGCTCACTGATCCATTATGTCACATGTAGGGCTATGGATTGTCTACACCAGTCTTCCTGGTGTTTGACATCTGTTGTCCTTGTAAGGTGGACATTGTGACATATACTAGTTCCTCAATATAATAATTAACAAAACCCACCCCACAATGCATCCTGTCATTGCACAATCACAGCCTCCTCCACACAGGACACTGATGACCGATGCACACACACTTGCCAGTAATGAGATTCAAGCCCCTACCTATCTATGTATGGCTACTATAGTGTACCACATTTATTGCACACTCCACAGAGCTTATAGGACGGCTGTTGTCCCAAAGTACTTCTAAGGTGAGGAACATCACCAGCCCTTCTAAATACCAGAATTGGGTGATGTAGTGGGTGAGAGATCCCAAAAATAATTTTACCCTAAACACACATTTACATTTGCCAGGGGTGAGGTTTAAACCTTTATTTAACATCCTTTACAGACCATTATGTTACACATTTACCACGTGCACCACTGACCTGACATGGTTTAGGGTTGGCAACAGGTACTTGTAAGGTGGATGATATCTGCAGGACTGCTAAAGTCAGGCACTGAGATGTGTACTGGCTGTAAATAGGGCCAAAATCTATGAGGTGTTCACATACACAAACACTTGCCACAGTTAAGATTTAGACCAATACCTGTGCAGTTACTGCTACTACATTGTTCTGCATTTATGACATGCACCACAGAGCTTATAGGGCTGGCCCTTGTCCACAGGGGTATTTCAAGGTGACTGACATCAGCATGCTTGCTAAAGTAGGGCAATGGGAGGTGTGGTGACTGTGATTGGCCTCAAAATCATTCATCTCTACATACACATACAGAGTTTCACAGTTGCCATGTCTGGGATTAGAACTCCTATCTAACTAGTATGTTACACTATAGCATTATACAGTTATTGCACATGCCACGGAGGTTAAAGTGCTAGCATTTATCCAAAGTGGTATTTCAAGGTGACTGACATCAGCAGGCTTGCTAAAGTAGGGCAATGGGAGGAGTAGTGACTGTAAATGGCCTCAAATCATTAATCTCTACACACACACACACACACACACACACACACACACACACACACACACACACACACACACACACACACACACACACAAACACACACACACACACACACACAGAGTTTCACAGTTGCCACATCGGGGATTAGAACTCCTACCTAACTACTGTGTTATGTTATAGCATTACACAGTTATCAAATGTGCCATGGAGTTTACAGGGCTGATGCTTATCCAAAGGGGTATTTCAAGGTGATTGATATCAGCAGGCTTGCTAAAGTAGGTCAATGGGAGGTGTAGTGACTGTGAATGGCCTCAAAATCATTAACTTCTATACACACACAGAGTTTCACAGCTGCTATGTCTGGGATTAGAACGCTTATCTAACTAGTATGTTACACTATAGCATTACATAGTTATCACACGTGCATTATACAGTTATTGCACATGCCATGGAGCTTAGATGGCCAGTCCTTCTCCAAAGTGGTATTTCAACTGATATCAGTGATTGAGATCAGCAGGCTTGCTAATGTAGGGCAATGGGAGGTGTAGTGACTGTGAATGGCCTCAAAATCATCAGTCTTTACACACACACATACACACACACACACACACACACACACACACACACACACACACACACACACACACACACACACACACACACACACACACACACACACACACACACACACACACACACACACACACACACACACACACTTTCCATGTCTGGGATTAGAACTCTTCATTAACTAGTATGTTACACTATAGCATTACACATTTATCGCACATGCCACTGAGCTTATAGGGCTGGTCTTTGTCCAAAGGGGTATTTCAAGGTGACTGACATCAGCAGGCTTGCTAAACTAGGGCAATGGGAGGTGTAGTTTCTTTGAATGGTCTCAAAATCAGTAATCTCTATAGACACATATGCACGACCACACAGAGTGTCACAGTTACCCTGCCTGAGATTAGCACTCCTACCTTACTAGCATGTTATACTACAGCATTATACAGTTCTCACACACACCACAGAGCTTATAGGGCTGTCTTTTGTCTAAAGGGGTATTTCTAGGTGACTGACATCAGCAGGCTTGCTAAAGTAAGGCAATGGGAGGTGTAGTGACTGTGAATGGCCTCAAAATCATTAATCTCTACACACACACAGTTTCACAATTGCCATGTCATGTCTGGGATTAGAATTCTTACCTAACTAGGTATTTTACAATAAAGCATTAAACAGTTATTGCATGCACCACAAAGCTTATAGGGCTGGCCCTTGTCCAAAGGGGTATTTCAAGGTGACTGACATCAGCATGAGTGCTAATATGAGCTATGGGAAGTGCAGTGTGTGTGAGTGGGCCATAAACCATTCCTCTGGAAACACCCACAATACTCAGTCAGACACAGCTTTACATTTGACAGGACTGGGTATACAAATGCTAGAAGAAAACTGATTTGTACTATCATGTTACACAGTTACCACAATCACCACAGACACTATAGGGCTGAGGGCTATCAAAATCAAATATCTATAGTGATTGACATTGGCAAATTATGTGATATTGGCCAATTGGATGTGTGGTGGGTGGGGCAGGCCTCATGATGGCATTATCTTTTTCACTGTCTGCCTCTCTCTCTTCCCCACATCTCTGCATGTGTATGTCTGACCTATTATAGTGTGTTGGCCTTGGATATCTGTGAGTATTCCTATCCAATGTGTGTGCAAAGCATGAATGGTGTGCAATGTGGTGTGTGTGTGCAGAGACATCTGCAACTGACAGATATGTATAATCCACTGTTGTTGTCAGACATGGGCTTCATTTCTCTAAGTGTTGGAGCATGCCCACTATGACCTGCTGTATTGAGTTTGTGAATCTATTCCAGGTAGGTTGTACATCAGTGCATGATTTTGTGTTCTACACCTACAGCTAGTAACCTGTTTCTGCAGGATATCTGCAGATAGGGTGACAATATGGAGTCACAATGGGTGAAAGATTGTCGGCTACTGTAACTATTGTGTCTGTGCTGCTTGTGTTACATGGTTGGTGTTAGCAGAGATATTCAGACATGTATTGTTTTATACTGTGATGTATTATGTCATCAACTAATGACAGATATACTTATTTGCTCACAGTTATTTCCTGGGAAATACAAGATGAATGAAGCGTGTCAAGTATTGTGGTCTGCAGCCTACTTATTCTTGCAAACTCATGCCATTCTGGAGGGGTAGGTGCAGACACTTGCTGATGGATGTGTGTAAATGGTCCAGCACATTGGTACTATGGTGGCTGAGGATCCTCTGCTTGTACATCTATCAACATAACAGAATGGCCATATCCTGCTGTGACCATAACTCTCAGCTGTATAGATTCATCCAGGCTACACAGAGGCAGGACTCATATATATGGTCAGTTCCCCTTCAAGTTTTGGTTTATGAGCAGGTTTACAGCCACCCATTACTGGGTTTTCAGGCAGGGGTAGTATGGGCACACATCAGAGTTTCAGACTTCATACAGTCCATGGCGTAAATGCTTCTACACCCCCCACTCTGTTATTCTATCCTCTTCCTAACATTATACAAGTGATATCTGCGAAGTATCCCTATAGTTGTTCCTCCATCCAAGCATTATTTAGGGACTGGTCCACAGTTCATGCAGTAGGACATGGTGGGCATGCTACTGTGATTTGTCGACATGGCCTTGCATCTGTGTTCTATGGACTGTGTTATGTTGTTAGTTTGGACCCCATCAGATAACATACATTGGCAGTACGGGTGAGGCACAGGCCTTTGACAGAAGACTGTAGGGCATTTGGTAGTGATGCAGGCCATCTGTTGCAGGCCAGTGCATTCTGTCACTCCTACAGCCCCAGGCTGTGAGCCACTGGATTCCCCTGGGGTGACAGGGTAAGAGTGTGAGGTGTTAATGGCAATAGTTCCTGTCCATATTAATCCATTGGTCTGGATGCTAGCATTGTGCTGTTTTCAGCTAAGGACACACCTGCATGGGACACCTCTTCAGCATGCTGCATTCTGTGGGTATTCCCATACAGAAATGGGGTCATGCCGTACTCATTCCCAAAAGCAGGGATATGACCTGTGATAAACCTGTTGATGATGGTGAGGAGAGCTGAGTGCATGTGTGATATGGAAGCTTCTTGCAGCTGACTCACAGATATACCTGGGACATTCCCCTTATGCTACCATGTCCGGGGGCATAGGCAGTCTCTCATTACTTCATAACTGTGCCAGTGATTGGCCAGACTACATCAGTATTCCATACTACACGGACAACTAATGTGCTGCTAACCTGTATGTACAATTCCAAAGGTGTGTGCAGTTGACAGTTACATTTTATGTACTCTGTCTAGGGTACCTGTGTACTGTATGTATGTTTGGGCTCACATTCATGGCATGTCCATCTTTCAGATGGTGACAGATATTGACATCTGAACAATGAGTATGGATGACTGCTGAATTGGGACTTGCTGAGATGCATTGTGGTTAGCAATGCAGTTGTCAGAACATGGCCCTGTCATCGACAGTACTGGTCATAGGCCACCAGGACACAACCCTCCATGCCTACATGCTGACCACTTCCACACAATATGCAAAACACAACAGCCTAACACACAGTGCCCTGTATATTGTACACATGCAACAATCTAGCCTGTAAATTGGTCCAGCTCAGGTAATCTGTGCTCCACTGTTGTTAACCCCACTCGTAAATGTTACTGCATTTCTACATAGGATTGTGGGGGGGGGGCACACTTGACAACTGTAAACATTTACTATGGCTGTACTGGTATTTCAGGTACTCTGTTGGCTTCCATTTTGTTTTGTATTCTGACCTATCATGAAGATTAGAGGCATATCAGTAGAGTAGGGATCTTAGGTTTTACTGACCTACATTTCAGTTTCAGACTTCTTACCCTGTAGAACTAACATACAACTGCCTGACCTGTTGTAGTCTGTCTGTGTAGGTCTGGAGGGGGGCTGTTCTCCATTGACATTAATTGGAGGCCTTAGCACAGCCTTTCCTTATGGTCATCTACACCTGTCCTGCTGGCTGAGGCTGGTGTTGGGTATATGAACATCACTGACATGCATGTTTCTGTCCTATGGACACACATTTGGGCCATCACATGTACTGCAGTGGAATTTGACACCTTGTCTAGTGTAGCCTATTTTGTTGACAGCAGTATTTGTTATGGATTTCATGCTGCCCATATAGGTGTCCACTATCTGCTGCCATCCCATTCAGCCACCCGATTCCCTTGCATGCTCACATCCATACCATAGCTACCAATAGCAGAACATACTACTCCATTCAGCAATTGATAGGAAGAGTGACTTACCTTGTTGCTGTGCCAGCAATGAGGACGGTATTGGAGGGCTGACTATGTCAGATGCACATAGTACACTCCCTATACATGGTGAAGCATAGGTAGTGTAATGTTTGGCAGCCATTTTACTGTATGTAAGAGTCAGAGAGAGATGTGTCATTCCCTGGGTTCCTACCGTGTCAGTGTATGAGCTATGCATTGTCTCTTTGCCAAAGCCTGGGCATACTGGGCATGCCTCCTTCTGCCTACATGGGCAGGCTCAGGTTGTTCCTCCTCCGAGTCACTCTGTGCCTGTGCTGGTCTTTGCAATGGTGGGGGGCTGTGTGGTCCTGCCCTGTGCTGTTCCTGCTACAGCTGTTTCCGCAAAATCATATTGTGTAGCATGGCACATACAATGAAAATTTGTGTATATGTAGCTGGAGAGTACTGCAAGGCTCCACTGGATATGTCCAGGCACCGAAACCGTGACTTGAGCATCCCAAACACATGCTCTATTATATTTCTGCTTTGTGCATGTGCCTCACTATGGAGTTCTTCTTCGGTTGTGTGTGCATTTCTGATGAGTATCATCAGCCATGGCTCCAGTGCATAACCATCATCCCCCACTAGGTGGCCATATGGGATGTCCCCAATGGCATATCTCTGGTACAGCAGTGTCATATGCCAGATGTGGGAGTTGTGATAGCTTCCAGGGCTGCCAGCCCACACATTCATGATAATGCCCTGGCATTGCACATGACCTGGCAGTTGATGGAGGGGAAGCCATTGCGGTTTATGTAGACCCTACCCCACTCACTGGGAGGTGCTTTGATGTGTATGTCCATGCAGTCTATAGCACCCACTGCCTCAGGGTATTCTGCAATTTGGAGGAAGAGATGTATGTTGCTGGTCAATTCCTCAAGGGTGTTGAGGAAATATATGTGCTCACCGGCATGTGCTGACATGGGATCCAGGAACAGGTGTAGTTCCCTAGATGCTGATGCCTGTGAGATCCCCATGATATCCCCATTTGGCCTTTGGAAGGTACATGTGTCTAGTATTCTTAAGCCTACACATACCTTGGTATCCACTGGGATGGGTTCCCCTCCGTTGGTTCTGTGTGTGAGGAGTGGCCAGCACAGCTCAACAATTTGCTGTAGGATGTCCCTGTCCACCCTATAGCGCTTCACTATCTCCAGCTCCTGTAGACCTTGGTAGGTTACCCTGGGTCTGTACGCTCTTCTCCTTCTCCTCACTGTGGGTTGGTTGTCAGCATTCTCATCCTCACCACCCTCAGCCTCTTCCACATATTGATGTATGAGAGCAACAGCAACTCCTATCATTTTGGTAGTTTTTTCATGTAAAATTTCCCCATCTGTGTACACCAGTGGTGTAGAGTTTGTGGGAAAAAAACAGAGTGAAAGGTGTTTTCATAGTTTATAGTAGTGTGCTGTGCTGGGCTGCTGTCTGTGTAATTGACTGATTCTGATACATTTCACCTGCCAGCAATGCTAGTTCTCCTTGATTGCCTTCCTACTGCTGTTTTCCCTTCCCAGTACCTTCACATTTAAGCACCAATGTTTGCTGTGCATACCCAGTGCTCAGGTGTGAACAGAGTTGCTATTTCCAGTTTTTTTTTTTTTGTTTAAAGCCCAGCGCGTGACACGCACACCCATTTAGGCAATGTAAACACTGCTGGGCAGCCTCAAGCACACCCCTTCCCTTAGTTGTCCTTAGCTAAGGGCAAACACGGGCCACAGAGCTCCAGTAAGCTTACATCATGCATGACACTCCCCATTATGAGGTCATCTACCTCTTATGCTTATACCATGGTGTTGCTGCATCTACACGTTTAGGTGCAAGCTAACACTGAGAGGAAATCTGTGATTCAGTATCAATCCCATCATTTGCATAAAACTGACTGCTAATGCATGGTTACAAGACTGACACTCAGCCTTCCCCCTTAGCAATCACTATTGCATGGTAATGTTGTCTTATCCACACCATTGACTATTATGGCAGAATGATGATTTTGTTTTTAAAGCTTATTTCCAACATTTTTTTTTCTTATTTTCTGGCCGATCCCGTTTGCACACCACTGCCCTACACTTAAATGGTCGAAATCGGCCCAAAAAAAATAGAAGTTATTTTTTTATAATTTTGCAACTATTTACCATGCAAGTGGCCATTTATTTGGCCATTGGCATGCCTGCAACATTGAATACATGTTTTCTTTGGAGCTGTCATGTCTCCATTTTGTAATTTGCAGAAATGTATTCGGTTAGTAGCCGAATACATTTCTGCAGGTTACACTATTCCTGCACAGACACCTGCTTGCTTCCTGGATTGCTAATTCACCTAATTTGCATGGTTTTCACCTGAAAATGGAGTAATTAGCATGCAGGAGGTGTGTCTGTGCAGGAATAGTATAGAAGCGCTCATGCACATCCCGGGAACTCTTTCCTGGATTGCTCGTCGGCCATATTGCGTGCAGCAGCTCTTGCACTATTCTTGCACACCGTGCATATCTCGCTGAATCCTGGGGAATATTTTTTTCTTTTTTACACATAAGGAAAAAGAACTACAGACATCATAATAATAATAATAATAATAATAATAATATTAATGATCTTTTTACTGGGTGCCTATCCATTTTTTGAAAAACAAAGTTTTTGAAATCAATAAAATTCAAAGGTATGCTTCAGAAATGCATCTTTCTTGTTTTCTAATGCCTGGCTCTATGAAGCAGAGGAATGAAGCACTGGCTGGGACCTGGGTATTTGGACTTTAGTTAGCAGCTCCAACACTCAAGGAGTCAGGCAGGCAATGAAAGTATTGAAGAGGCATGGTCCATGTGCTTCATCAGTGGGAGTGAGAGAGGGATGGATACATACGTCTGGGGGTGTACTGAAATGATGCATTTTCTTCAATGGAGACAAGTGAAAATGCCTCCAGCTCTTCATATTTGATGGGGTGGGACAATTAATTGTCAAACTCACTCAAGGAAGTGTGGAACATCAGAGATGAAAGTCCCATTACATGTCCTCTTCTCTTGCACAGCGGATCATGTGTGGGGACACAGGACAGCAAAAACAAAGAAATAATTCATCCTACCCAATGACTGACTATATGATGGCCCTTTCTGCTGATTCTTTCCCTTGGTGATGAGGGAATAAATGGATTAACTTGCTAAGAGGTGGTTTGATTATTGGCAAGTATAAGGGACATAAACAAACAAGCCATAATAAAATATTTTCTTAGTTTCTTTAAAGAAAGCTAACTAATTGCCTTTTCTATAAGTATTGGTAATCTGAAAAGTATTTATATTAAGTAGCAGTAGTTAAAGGGCCCCAGGAGTTTCATCCAACCCCACATTAAACACTGTTTTCAGAAAAATGCCCACTTCTAATCATCTGATCAAAATGTGAAGAATTTACTGTAAAAAGTTCTTGGTCTGTTAGTTAAACACTAATTTTTTATTGCCTTCTTCATGATTGTACTGAATCTCCAATTTATATAAAAATATATACCCAGTATTGATGTATGACATTTGCTATAGAAACAGTACATATTTCAGCTGTGCAGCTATTTTTAAAGTGCAGAAAGCTCTGCTTCATACATGTCTGAATGTTTCTACATTGCCTTGTTTTTAAATATTGAGATGATATAAATTAGAACTGTTTGTAATTGTAACATTGCTATATTCATAACCGTACCTACCAGAGGTTATTATTTTCTTACGTTTTATGACTAGAAAACCTATATGTCCTATTACTCCACTCAGAAGCACCCAGTAAACTGTTACCATCTCATCAGTCATTCCCTCTTCTTTCGCTGTTTTTATGTCCACAGCTCTAAAGACATTAACCACAGCAGGTTTCCTCTCCATACCAAACACTAATCTCAGGCCGTCATGCTAGCATGTCATTATCATTCGACTGACACAGTCTCAAAGCTTGTGTAACAAAATGAAAAAAATGAAAATGTTAACCTTCTCTGAAGAAATTCTCAAAGCTGCCATTGTGTAGCAGTAACTGATAGTTTCAGTTCACAGCAAATATAACTGACTGGCCAAAGTCTTTCATTCAAGTAAAAAAATAAATTACCTCGCTGTTCTGATGAAAAGAAAATAAAGTTATATTTTTCAGCTGCATTGTGTCAGCAATTTGCCTGAGCTGTTTTAGACAGAAATAGAAGCTGACATGCTGTAAATTAATTGAAGTCAATATAAAAGAGAGAGGATAAAAAAGAGGAAAGAATCAGAAATCAAGAGGCAAAGAAAGAGCTTTAACATACACATTTTTCAATACATATTTTAAGCTCCTTTTAAAATGATACTTACATTAATTGGGAAATAATAATGACTGTCATATACACACACACACACACACACACACACACACATATATATATATATATATATATATATATATATATATATATATATATATATATACACACACACACGCACATATATATATATATATATATATATATATATATATATATATATATATATATATATATATATATATATATACATACACAAACACACATATATATATATATATATATATTTTTTTTTTTTTTTTAAATTTATAAAAGCATATCACTTTAATGGTTACACTTCAATATTACAATCATTAGAGAAGAATATTAATATTATGGGTATAAGTGATAGCTGTGTAGTCATATCTGTGGTCATGAAATGCAGTTTAGGTCCTGCATTAGGCTTACATATAGGGAATGCTGTTTTCTGAGTCTGCTATAAGCACTTGTGTCCATAGTACTCGAAGAACACTATTGTGATGTCAGAGACTCAAGTATCTTGTAGCTTGGGTAGGCTGCCGCCCACACTCAAACTTGAATATGAGTTCAGGCAAGCAACTGGGGGGGTGTGGAAGCATAGACTAGGGCAGGAGGTTTTTAGGTCTAGGGAGTATGAGGCAGATTAAGGTTAGGGAGTTTTTTGTCTTTAGACTTTTTCCCGGTAAGGGGTTGCCACAGCGGAACTCCGGTCCGCTAATGATTGGCAGTAGATTTTTATAAAATGCTGAGGTGCCAGCTCGATGCCCATCCTTCAACAAAGGCACGCCCATTTACGCACGCATATCTTTCGAACGCTACCCAACCATGGGGAGGTCATGCAGACTCCACACAGAAGGCACTCCCAAGCCAAGCCGAGAATCAAACAGGAGAACCTCTTGCTGTGAGGTAACAATGCTACCGCCGTACCACCGTGATTAAGGTTAGGGAGTGGCAAAGTAGTTTTAAGATGAGGGAGTTGGAAGTGAGTTTTTGTTTTAGGAAAAGGGAAAGGAGTTTTAGAGTTAGGGAGCAGAGATTTAAGGAGCAGGAGGGGAGTTTTAGATTTAGGGAGGAGGATTGGAGTTTTAAGGTAAGAGAGCGATGACTCAGGTTAGGAACTGTGTGGGATTTCTAGGGTTAGCATTAGAGATCTGGTAGATTATATAGTTTATAGGTGCAACAACCAGGATCCAAAATGGAAAATATAATCCCAACTGTTAATACTGCTGCAAGGAACAGACACATAGTTAAACAAACGCACTTTATTCTTTTTTTCTAGCTCTTTGGTGTCACCACCTTCAAGGAATCTTTTCTATATAGTTTATAGGGTTGGGTATTGGGAGAGCTAAGTATTTTAAGGAGATCAGGCTAGTGAGAGTTCAAGCAATTGTTTTTTTGAGCAAGTGGCAGCATGTAAATATGTCGCAAACTATTAGTATGAGAGCACTTGCAGTAGACCTGGATTTTCTTCATATTGTTTCTGGGTTATTTTACCATCCAAAGGAGGTTGGAGACTTGAATTCAAAAGATGGCTGCATGCAGCTATAGAGCATACAGGGTTTATTTTAAATGGGGGAGGACTACACTGTGGCAGATGTAATGGCAGAGATGCTTTTACACTTTTAGACTTGAGTCTACCTGAACTGGAATTAAAATGATGTTGCAGTTATCTAATATGTTAGGCATACATTATTCATGTCACTGAATGTGTTGCAACATTCCAAACAATAACATCACAGATAGTGGAGCCACAATGGAATGCTAGTGCTACAGACTCCAATTAGTTAAAGGGCAACAGCTAATCCTTTGCCACAAAATACTTGCCATAATTCAAAGTTTCCCTTTCCAGTTCTTTAGTGACCAGCAATAGACAATGAGAAAATGGCTTCTGTTGCTCACTTCACTATAAATATGTCCTAAAGTTCATTCAGACATTTTGTTTCATTGGCAGTCTCAGGGTCAGTTCCTCAGAGAATTGTATTTTAACAATTCATTCCTGATCAAAGTTTCCAGATTGCACAATTATAATAAAGGGCCATCGATATTTACACTAATTTTAAACTCATAATGTCCCATCTAGATCACAGAAACAATAGTAAATGTAATGATAGTCAATGGATTAAAAAATTGAAACGTATAGGAGACAGTGGACAACCCAACCTAGTTACCCTATGCACATTGACCATATACTATGCCTATGGTTGCTCACACTTCTATTCATGTTCTAATGGTTAAAGTAAAAAAAAAATACCCTAACCACTAAGTTACCCTGCTGTTTGAATAAAATAGAAAAATGCAGAAATTTTACTTTACTCTGCTTTGAAAAAAATTATATATATATATATATATATATATATATATATATATATATATATATATATATATATATATATATATATATATATATATATATATATATATATATATATATATATATATATATATAAACACACACACACACACTCTCGCACACACACATATATATATATATATATATATATATATATATATATATATATATATATATATATATATATATAGTTTCACTTTATAATCTCGAAATGCTGAAATCTTGAATTTCAGCATTTTGAGACTATAAATCTGAATTTCAAAATGTGGAAAGTGCATAATCGTGAATTGGAATAGTTCAAATTTACGGTTATGGCTTTACGTGATGTGCGGTGTTTACGTTGTATGTAGTTTGATGTGGTGTATGGATTTGCGTGGAGTGTAAGGTAAGTGACTGTTTTTTAAGGGTTTTGGGTGGGAGTTTGAGTGTGTTAGATTGTTTTTAAGTTGTATGTGTGGGTTAGGGTAGGTAGGTTAACGTATGAGTGTGTAATTGTTAGATGTGTTGGTGTTTGTGTATGTGTGATGTGTGTGTGTGCGTGTGTGTGTGTGTGTGTGTGTGTGTGTGTGTGTGTGTGTGTGTGTGTGTGTGTGTGTTTGTGCATGTGTGCATGTGTGTGTGTGTGTGTGAGGGACTGTGGAATGTCTGGGTATGAGTGTTCTGTCTGTTATTGTTTGTGCGATCTCCGAGTTAGTATACATATATATATATATATATATATATATATATATATATATATATATATATATATATATATGTAGGGGGGGTGGGATGCAGGGGAGGATTGCCCCCCCCCCCGCTGTTGTGTTGTGTAGGTATTTGCATGTTTGGTGGTTTGTGTTTTTTGTTTTTATTTGTTTTGTGGTGTGGGTGTTGTGGTTTGTGTGTGGTGTGATTTGTGCTGTGTGTTTGGGTTTATGGTTTATGGTTTTTGATGTTTCAGTTTTGTACGGTTTTGGCTTTATGGTCTTGAAATGCTGAAATTCGAGATGTCAGCATTTCTGGATTATGAAGTGAAACCATATATGTATATGTGTGTGTGTGTGTGTGTGTGTGTGTGTGTGTGTGTGTGTGTGTGTGTGTGTGTGTGTATGTGTATTATCTCTCTCTCTCTCTCTCTCTCTCTATATATATATATATATATATATATATATATATATATATTGCACAAAATGCAACTTAAATGTGACAATCTGCCTTGCCGACTCCATTTTTGTAATCCTCAGTGTCTGCTTTACGGACTCCAAGGAATAAAAGCTAATACTATGGAGTTGACTGAATTTCATAGCAAAAGAACATGAAAAAAACATCAAAATGCAACCTGCTGTTAATGAACTGCAATGCTATATACCATAAGTGAGGCTTTGGTTGTGCACCCAAGAAGGCAGCTAGCTACAGTCAAATCAAGACTACAACTAAACCAGTTGTCAGGCCAGCAAAAAATTAACAGGTACCACCTCAACAGACAACTGGTAAAGGTTGTATGCAACATGTGTGACCCACACATGTATGTGCAGAACCTATAAGGAAACCCTACCTCCCTTTAACCAAAGTGTTTCTCTGCCTGGGTGTACTTACATCTGGGGCACATGGGAGATGCTGTGGGGGTATCAAAAAGAGCTGCCAGCCATATCCTGGCAACATTTCTGGAAGGAGTGTGCAGCAAGGTGAATGACTACATATACTTCCTATTCACCCCCTTGGAGCAGATAACTACAATGCTCAAGTTTTACAGCTTCACAAACTTCCCCCATTGCTCAGAACAATAGATTGTACAAACATGCCTATCAAGACAACAGTACATCCTGAAGCAGACTGATACACAAACGGAAAGGGCTAACAATCCATCAGCTTCCAGGCTTTCTGTATAGCAGATGGCAGCATAACAAACATCATGGCAAGACACCCTGGAATTGTCCATGATGTTGCCATATGGAGGGGAAGTGGACGAGAGCTGCATTCCAGTAAGGATAAATATGTGAGGGACTTCAACTAGGTAAGTATAGAAGCTCAGCTAGGATGTAAGATAGGGATACCCCTCACAACAATATGCACTCTGATTAAATGTGTTTTTATTCCCCACAACAGGTGACTTGAGCCGTGGCTAATGACACTGTACCACAAACCATCTAACCCTGCATAGGAGAACTACAACAGAGCAAATGTAACAAACACCATGGGGTATGTGCTTGGTGCACTGAAAGTTAGGATCAGACATCTGGACACATCAGGGGGTGCACTGCAATACACACCTGAGAAGGCAGCACAGATGATAACAGTGTCTGCCATGCTGCACAGCATGTTCACTAGTGCACATGACAGTCTTCCAGATGCAGATGTCAGTGAGCTTCCCAAGAATCCCCGATGTCTGAAAATGACATCCCACAGGTATCAGAGGAGGAGCAGGAGGATGTAGGAAACAGAAGTCACAAGTGTAGGCAGTGTAGGGTGTGACCACAAGTGCAGGCCCAGGCAACATGACAGCATCAAACCCACAACTTTGAGTCATTACAAGTCACATGTAAATGAGTACACAGATCATTGTTGTTCAAGTGTTGCCTCACCAAAGAAACACAGTTTGCATCTAATGGCACTTACCCATGAGATGTATACACTGAGCATCAGACATAACAACATCATCATAATATATTACAATATGAATATATCTAAATGTGTCACAACAGGGATCATCGGCTCAGGGCACAACTGGCACAGGTATGCATACACACAAACTGTTGTATCACTGTGTGGAAAATTATTAGGTACACACATCAGCGTATACATTCCTATCTCTACAATATCATAACATGAAAAAAAGAAACA
Source organism: Protopterus annectens (assembly GCF_019279795.1). NCBI lineage: Eukaryota > Metazoa > Chordata > Ceratodontiformes > Protopteridae > Protopterus > Protopterus annectens. Next base: position 1,646,086,443 of record NC_056743.1, on the reverse strand, counting down.
ACACAGGACATAATGCAAAACATTTATCAGACACAAAAATATATCACAGTAAGAGTTAGCTACATTTATAACACTGTTGGACACATTCTAACACAGTCTAGGGTGACATCACTGATGTCTCACACCATGGGTCACTCTGGCCCAACCATGTACAGAAATATGTGGCCCAGGTTGTGCCACAGAAGAAATTGATGGGGTAAGAACACCATGCTGAGGTGAAGGAGCATGACTGCAAGTTGAAGGCTTTGTTGTGACTGGAGGAACCACAGCAGATGGGCCAGCAGTGAAACTGTGCACATTTTGGACTACAGACACTGCTTCTTGATGGGCAATGGAGGATCTGTGGAGAGGTGGCTTGCCTCTTCCATGTTGCAATCTGCTGAGCACAGTCAGGGAATGCAGAAGCCTGCTTGAACTATGGCACAACTGCAATGCCATAGAGGCTAGAGCTTCTAATGACCAGTCTACACCTCACATGCTTTCGTTTTGAACGGCCATTGTTACCATTATCTTAGCTGGCTGTGGTCTTGTCCTTCATGCATTGCACATAGCTTGTGGCACACGATCTGTGGCACGTGCAAGTGCATGGATGTCTGATCGATGCTGTTGCTGAGAATGTTCATTTGCCTGCAGCAGGAGGTGGACACCCTCTGACAGCTGGCCATGCACACCATCTACACTGCAATCAGCAGCTGTCTCAGCTGCAGTCTGTCATTCATTGGCCTCATCCTGTTCAACATCCAATATCCCATCTTCCTCCTAATTGATAGACATGTTCATATCCACATCTAAAGCTACAGCTGCAGCAGCATCTTGGATGGACTTTCCCAACATGTCAAGGTCCTGTGTGCCAGGGACCATAATACCATGATGAGGCACATCTGATACCACATCATGATCCCTGGATAGGCTGATGGATGGTTGATACAGAGAGTTGATGTGCTAAAAGAAGATACAGAAATCATAGATCAGGACAATGTGCTTATATCACATGCTGGATAGCACCAAAGGCATATGATATATATCTCCCTGCAATGCTATAAATAATAATGACTTTACATGAGGTCTACTATATGTATGTTTAACAGAATCTACATTCATAGAGTATGACATTAGGTTACAAAGCCAACATACATGTCATATGTGAGGAATACAAATAATTACACACCTGATAACGTCTCATGGAAAGAAGGTGCTGTTGAAGAGGGCTGAACTTCATCTATTGTAAGGAAAAAACAGCATCAGTGATCACATCATTCCTACCATTAACCATATGAACACTGTTAAAACACACAGAAGGTTTGACTTCTGCATAGCACTCATGTGCACTTGAAGAGGATGATACAGACTGACCTAGGAATGGGAAGAAGGACACAGTATTAGTGGAGGACAGCAAAAGGAATAACAGCAATAACAGGTATGAAACATAGTTCTTAGCATATGCCTGACAGCATCCTGCTGGGGAGAGATTGTGGGTTATACTGTGGGTACTGCAGTGGGAATATAAACAGAAGACACAGTCATGTGGAGCAAAGACATTACTGACAGCATCACATATACAACACAGTAGTAGGGGCTGCAGTGATGTACGCTGCACCTGTATGGCAGATAGTCCTTTGTTGAAAAATATTGACATTAATATCATGAATCACATGTGTACTACACACTGATGCAAGCTATGAAACCTTTGTAGTAACATACTTGGTCTGTTTGGACTTGAACCTGCACAGCTTAGGCCCCCACAGGATGTACGTGTAGTCTACAATGATAGGGAAATAGCAATATGGCAGCAAACAGCAGTGCCATGAAATAAGGCTGAGGAAATAACAGGTAATAGTCACAGTAATAGTATGTAGACACTCACCTGCCATTTCGTGGTGTTGTCATGAGCTAGATGGACCTGTGAATATTAATGCAAACAGCATTACACATATTGGTTGGACTTCACTGTTTGTACTTCAGTTGTATGAATATGTCGTTAGACTCACACTCATCATTCTCACCCTGTGTGAATCTGTGTGTATGGCTCAAATTTGCTGCTGTAAATCAAAAAAAATAACAATACAGGAATATGCATGTTACAGCAATATGTAATGATTGTCTTTATACCCAGTTGTGTCATGGAAAGAAAGACATACTTGTTCGGCCTAGAACTCCAGCTTCAATCCCACTACTGGGTATGTGTCACTCCCATCTTGCTATATGCAATGAGGCCAGAAATATTGTGATGCCATTAGGGAGATCAATGGTGGTCCACCGCTGGTGACATCCCTTGATCTCTTGTATCATTTTAGTCTTGGTTGCCTGTACAAAGGAATCTACACGCATCATGGGATCTGTTGTGACCTCCAACTATATGTATCATGTTGGTGAGGTCAGTCCAGATTTTATGTCTCCAAACTGTATCACCAGAACAGCTAAGGAGCCTTCATCCATGTTGCTGGAGTGCATCAAGTATAATTTCATTTTCCTGTGGAAAGAAATTGTCACATCTAAGACATTTGGCCATCTGAATGACAATGATATGCACATGATCATATTCCTCTGTGAGCCTATTTATGCAGTTGATTCTGTGGACAGCGTATATCAACATAAACAGTATGCATTCCTGTGCAATGCAAACATCTGTATAACGCTGTCTGTGTCAAATGCTAATGTGACATATAGAAAGTAACAACTATGCCTTCATACGTAACACTTGTAAAATGAACATAACTTGTAATACCTTTAGAGTTCATGTGCGGGATTAGAACCCCTCATACTGCAAATATGTTGAATGGAGGCCCAAAGACAACAACATCATACCACAGCAGTCTAAATGTGTTTTATATTAAAACACTACACAAACTAACAATTGAACAACTTACAGAAAGTGTCAGAAAACCTCAGGATCCTTTGTATATTGAGCCATTAGTGATAACACACTTGCAAAAAAGCAGCATTGAAAAAATATATGTAACACAAACAGTACATGATTTTTAACAGTTTTGTTAGAAAACATGAGCTAAGAAATATCCATCATATCGACATAACATAGTATATGAGGATAGTGTCAGAATCCATAGGTTAATGTAGTTTCATCACATACTGCAAGGAATTACCAATAAGAAGTATGGATGATCCATAAATCTATCTTTATGTACTGTTCACATTTGCAGTGTAAATCTATTTATACATCTGCATATGGGAATTAAATTAATTAATTAAAATACATACATAAAGTACAATCAAGCATTAGTCCAGTAACTTGTTAAAACTCACATTTTCAATAAAAATAAATTTAAACAGGTATCTTTGGATATGACTGACTTTATCAGCTGTAATAATCACCAAAACAGAAATACTAACAATTGCCAATGTACCTCTCACTCCAAATCACAGAAACAAATTGCACCTAATTTGCACCCATTTTTAGGTACTATTTGCACCATACATAATTAATGCTATACATTGATATTTTAATTTTTGAAATCCCATTTGTGCATCTCCATGTAAATTGGCTTCATGCACCGTAACACCAAAGTGAACTCCGCAAACACCCAATCGGTATTGATTAATGGTACCATGTGTGACATGTGCCCGTTATCTTCCGGTGAGCTGATAACATAACATCAGTGCCACTTTCAAATACTAATTTTGATACATTTACAAATCATATAATGATAAGACAGATGAAGAGGCACTAAAAGTCTGTGGTAGTACAAACACGAAAATCCAAAAAAAGAAACTACTTGAAAACGCAGAATGCTTTAATAAAAACAAGTGCATAAAACATGAGCGTTTTCGGGAAAAATCCCTTCATCAGACAAACTAATACAAAAGAAGCATACAATTTAAAGTATGAACAACCAATCAGAATCTAAGTAAAGGGCCTCTGTCCCTTTAGAATAGGCTTAGCACTAGATATAAATGTGCAGGCATACATCCCAACTGTACAGATTTTCACAGAATGTCCAGATTTTTACTTCATATTTTTGGTCCTTTTTTCATAAAATTGTGTTTTTTCTAGCAAATTAGTGTCAAATCATTAAAGACTGAAGTTTGAAAATAATGACAGACATTTGAGTTTCAAACTTCAAACCCTTCAGAAAATTCATGCTAATGCAAAACCTGTTATTCTATCAATTTTTTAAGTTGGTATGAGCAATATTTAAAAACTGTCCCTATTTTTGGGCCTTTGTCCCATTTTTCTTTATGGTTTTGTCCAGATTTCTTACTCAAAGAGGTTGAGAAGTATGTGCACAGGCTTTACAATGTCTGCAATGAAATGTTCCAATTACTAATGGCATCATCTGTAACAATGTAACAACTGGAAAATTTTATTGACAGATGATGCCATTAGTAATATCGTTGTCAGTACCCCAAGCTTTACTTTTAGGCACAATCTTCTTCTTCTTTCGGCTTTTCCCAGTTAGGGGTCGCCACAGCGGATCACCTTGTCCGCACATTGAATGGCAGTGGAGTTTTACGGTGTTGAGTTGCCAGCCCGGCGCCCAACCTTCCACAGAAGGCACACTCACACGCACACCTAGGGCCAATTTAGAGCGTCCAATCCACCTGCAGCATGTCTTTGGGATGTGGGAGGAAACCGGAGCACCCGGAGGAAACCCACGGGACCACAGGGAGGACATGCAGACTCCGCACAGAAGGCACCCCAGCCGAGGATCGAACCGGAGAACCTCTTGCTGTGAGGCAGCAATGCTAACCACTGCACCACCGTGGCCGCCCACTTTTAGGCACAATAAGAACATGAAACAACTTCTTTGCATGAATAGAAACCTATTAGTTTCAGCAGCTAAGGTTTCAAGGAGAATTGGAACATTTCTTTGCAGACATTGTAAAGCCTGCGCATATATATCTAGTGCTAATATTTGTATACACCCGATTAACTATAAACAATATTCTCCCAAGTTATATGCTGATTGTCAAATGAACAATGTTATTTATCTGGCTAGTTGTGTTCTATGCGTCTCATTTTATATTGGTAAAACTAATTGTAAACTGGAACAAAGGATTCAACAACATCTTTCGGCTATACGCCTTCAATTAGAACATAATGCCTTATATCAACATATTAGAGATAATACTGGACATTCCTTTGAGTTTTTGGTATTACAAAGAGATTAAATCTGAGAGTGGAGATCTTGTTACTTATACAGAGTCTTGTGAAGTTCATTGGATTATAGAACTACAAGCTGATAGGAACCCTGGTTTGAATGGGCTTGTACCATGCAAGCCCATTCTAAAGGGGCAGAGGCCCTTTACTTAGATTCTGATTGGTTGTTCATACATTAAAGTGTATGCTTCTTTTGTATTAGTTTGTCTGATGAAGGGATTTTTCTCGAAAGCACTCACCTTTTATGCACTTGTTTTTATTAAAGCATTCTATGTTTTCAAGCCTGGTGGTTCGAGTAGTTTCATTTTTTGGACATTTACAGATCAGACTATTACTAACTGTGACCTAAATGAGACCTCAGTGAGCATTTCTGTGTTTTTCTATTTTTCTGGTATTTTCAATTGGAGGATCATGATAGCTACTTCCAGGAGGTGGAGACATGTTCCATACACCCCAAGAACGAAAACGAAATAACTTCCACAATAGATGAAACACAAACTACGAAAGTTGATTCAATGTGACTGAAAAAAGTACGGAACACCAAAATTAGCGCTTTCATTCACTTTATTTAACGTGAACTTCCTCAGAAACAGCTTACCCAACCATTCCAACAGTTTAAATAATATAATACCCATCACATGATCTATAATATAATTAATTAACTAATTAGTTAATTTCTTTAAAGATATAAATTGTAAATATACATATATTATATACATACATCATTATAAACAATACTTAAAAAAATGTTTCTTATATAATATATATATTACATATTTACTAAATAAATATAAATATAAATATAAAATGTTATTAAAATTACTTTATCTGTAAAAAACATTTTATGTTTATTACTTCATTTAGACCTGGAGCCTGGTCCGCTCCTAAATAAACCTGCCAAATAGACTCTCTACATTCTAACTCAAGTTTCTTGTTACCACTAAATACAGTGTTATCAACACTATCTAAAACTGAAAAAATAAACTTTTTAAAGTTATTACATTTGATAGAATGCTTGCCTAGTGCATTTGTCGTGTCTTTTTTCTTTATAGCTAAAATGTGTTCACAAATTCTTTTTTTAAAACATCTTGTAGTCATTCCTACATAATAGCTTGGACATGTCTGGCACTGTGCAACATAAATTACCATTTCACTATGGCAAGTGTAATATTTTTTGGACCAATGCTTAATGTTTAAATGAGAAAAATAAACTGAAGAAGAATTACTAATGTATCTACACTGTTTACAGTGGAAACACGCATATGTACCTCTAGTATTAATAGTGGCTTTTTTGTCATATCCAAGGTGTCTACTTTTTTCTCTAACAAACTTTTAAGATTCACAACTTTCTTAAAAGTAAAATTTGGTTTTGCACCTATGATCTTGACTAAATCCTGATTTCCCAAAACTATCTTCCAATTATCGACTATAATCTCTTTAATAAGCCACATTTCATTGGAGATAGGCAGAACAAATGCATTCATGAATTCTCTGTCTACAGTTAAAATGTTATTGATAGAAACTGATGAACAAATAGTTAGAATAGGTCCAGCTTTACTGTTTCTTAACAACATTACTTCCCTTTCAATTGAATGTAGCCAAGATACATGATAACCTCTGTCAAGAAAGAATTTTCTCAGAACTCTCATTTCATTATAAAAAATGTTGTTCTGAGATGTCAATCTACTCAATCTAATGTATTGTCCTTTAATGACACCTCTTTTCATATGCAGTGGATGTATACTATCTTCATGCAAATACTGATTCGCAAATGTTGATTTTCTATATATTTTACTGGAAAATTGTTTGTCTATAGAATCATAAGACAGATTTAAATCCAGAAAATTTAAAGTGGTCCCATAACCACCAACTGAAAATTTTAAAAAATCAGTAGTACTATTTAAATAACTGACAAAACCATTAAATTCATCTAGTGTACCATGCCAAAGAAAAAACAAATCATCTATATAACGACAGTAAAAAATAATCTTATCAGTGTAACTACTGTCATCAATAAAGATGTTCTCCCGATTGGCCATTGTCAGATTTGCATATGCTGGAGCCACCCTTGCACCCATTGCAACACCAGAGATTTGCCTATAAAGGTTACCATTAAATGTAAAAAAATTGTTATCCAATATAAGTTCCATTAAAGTACACACTGTGTTAACTTTCATATTACTTAAATCAGTGTGTTTAGATAGATATTCCCTCAAATATTCAATACCTACCTCACGATTAATACTGGTATATAATGACTGAACATCTAATGATGCCATACAAAAATCTGTAACTGATGGTTTTAAATCTCTCAGTAGTTCAAGTAAATGCCAAGAGTCTTTTAAATAGTGTCTTGAAGCCTGAACAATGGGGTTTAGAATGTAATCCAACCACATAGAAATAGTTTCAGTCTTAGATTTAGCAGCTGATATAATAGGCCTGAAGGGAGGATTTCTAGTGTCTTTCTGTAATTTTGGAATACCGAATAATACTGCCATTTTCGAATATTCAACATGTAAAAAGCTATAACTCTGATAGTCTAACTCTCCCTGACAAAACATGTCAAACAGACAAGTATCTAATCTTAGAAAACTATGCTGAATAGATGTATAATTTACTTTCTGATAAGTATTTTCATCCAATAATAGGTTTTCCATAGACTCTAAATACTGTCCGCTGTCCATAATGACTATCTTTCCCCCTTTGTCTGCTTTCATTAGTCTTATTTAATTATTCTCCCTTATTTCCTTCAAAGCTCTAATTTCTGACTCATTCAAGTTATTTATATTTTCACAGGTTGAATATTTGAATAGCTTCTTCACACATATTTTGAAAAACTTGCAATGTGCCAGTTAATGGTGGATTGTAGGTACTAGCTTTCCTTGGACCTATATATGTTGTTGTACAATTGATATCTTGTAATATATACTTTAAATTCAACTTTCTTAAAGACAGTCTAAAATCAATGATGGTCTTAGCTAAATTAAAATTATTAGAAGGAATAAAAGTAAAACCTTTCCGAAGAAGGTTTGTAGTAGGAACTGAAATGGATGTACTGGATAAATTGTGTATTTGTATATCATAGTTGTCAAAACTATCCTCTTCTACCATTTCTTTTTGTTCCTGAGCCTGCCTTTGGGCTTGTTCTGTACTACTTTCAACCAAGTGGGTGCCCTCTTGTTCCCTTGTTTGTCCACCAAAAAAGGCACCGCATTCACTACACCTTCACTAGTATTACTAGTACCACCATTTGCCACCAGTTCCCCAGGGACTGCGTACAAACAAATTTCCAAATTGTGTGTCCGTTGGTGACAGTTTATTCAATGAATTACTCAATATGTTTAATGACTTTGGTGTCAGGATAATGGTCACTCTTACAGAACATTACAACAAGCAAATAGAGATTGTTAAACAACAAATGAGTGACCTGGATAAGAAAGTAAAAAACTTTTCGTGTTTTTCGTTGTTTAACAACTTGTATTGTGGCATTACAGCAAAGGCGGACAGACAAAGGGCCACAATCATTGCTAGGAAACAAAAGAAATTCAAGCGTGACATTATGGCGCATGCAAACAAGACAGCTTACACTGTGAACACTAAATCATTGATGGACTGTGACCAAGCAATTGATAATAATTTTATAAATGCTGAAGCTAATGATTATAACAGTGCTAACAGTTCTAATTTAAGGTCTGACAACAGTAATGGGAATGATACAACTAGTATTAACAATAATGTAAACTGTGAGAAATGTGTAGGTTCTTCTAGTGGTTCAAATGCTGAAATTATTAATGTGCATTCAAATGGTGGTACTAGTAATACTAGTGAAGGTGTAGTGAATGCAGTGCCTTTTTTGGTGGACAAACAAGGGAACAAGAGGGCACCCACTTGGTCGAAAGTAGTACAGAACAAGCCCAAAGGCAGGCTCAGGAACAAAAAGAAATGGTAGAAGAGGATAGTTTTGACAACTATGATATACAAATACACAATTTATCCAGTACATCCATTTCAGTTCCTACTACAAACCTTCTTCGGAAAGGTTTTACTTTTATTCCTTCTAATAATTTTAATTTAGCTAAGACCATCATTGATTTTAGACTGTCTTTGAGAAAGTTGAATTTAAAGTATATATTACAAGATATCAATTGTACAACAACATATATAGGTCCAAGGAAAGCTAGTACCTACAATCCACCATTAACTGGCACATTGCAAGTTTTTCAAAATATGTGTGAAGAAGCTATTCGAAATATTCAACCTGTGAAAAATATAAATAACTTGAATGAGTCAGAAATTAGAGCTTTGAAGGAAATAAGGGAGAATAATCAAATAAGACTAATGAAAGCAGACAAAGGGGGAAAGATAGTCATTATGGACAACGGACAGTATTTAGAGTCTATGGAAAACCTATTATTGGATGAAAATACTTATCAGAAAGTAAATTATACATCTATTCAGCATAGTTTTCTAAGATTAGATACTTGTCTGTTTGACATGTTTTGTCAGGGAGAGTTAGACTATCAGAGTTATAGCTTTTTACATGTTGAATATTCGAAAATGGCAGTATTATTCGGTATTCCAAAATTACAGAAAGACACTAGAAATTCTCCCTTCAGGCCTATTATATCAGCTGCTAAATCTAAGAATGAAACTATTTCTATGTGGTTGGATTACATTCTAAACCCCATTGTTCAGGCTTCAAGACACTATTTAAAAGACTCTTGGCATTTACTTGAACTACTGAGAGATTTAAAACCATCAGTTACAGATTTTTGTATGGCATCATTAGATGTTCAGTCATTATATACCAGTATTAATCGTGAGGTAGGTATTGAATATTTGAGGGAATATCTATCTAAACACACTGATTTAAGTAATATGAAAGTTAACACAGTGTGTACTTTAATGGAACTTATATTGGATAACAATTTTTTTACATTTAATGGTAACCTTTATAGGCAAATCTCTGGTGTTGCAATGGGTGCAAGGGTGGCTCCAGCATATGCAAATCTGACAATGGCCAATTGGGAGAACATCTTTATTGATGACAGTAGTTACACTGATAAGATTATTTTTTACTGTTGTTATATAGATGATTTGTTTTTTCTTTGGCATGGTACACTAGATGAATTTAATGGTTTTGTCAGTTATTTAAATAGTACTACTGATTTTTTTAAATTTTCAGTTGGTGGTTATGGGACCACTTTAAATTTTCTGGATTTAAATCTGTCTTATGATTCTATAGACATACAATTTTCCAGTAAAATATATAGAAAATCAACATTTGCGAATCAGTATTTGCATAAAGATAGTATACATCCACTGCATATGAAAAGAGGTGTCATTAAAGGACAATACATTAGATTGAGTAGATTGACATCTCAGAACAACATTTTTTATAATGAAATGAGAGTTCTGAGAAAATTCTTTCTTGACAGAGGTTATCATGTATCTTGGCTACATTCAATTGAAAAGGAAGTAATGTTGTTAAGAAACAATAAAGCTGGACCTATTCTAACTATTTGTTCATCAGTTTCTATCAATAACAACATTTTAACTGTAGACAGAGAATTCATGAATGCATTTGTTCTGCCTATCTCCAATGAAATGTGGCTTATTAAAGAGATTATAGTCGATAATTGGAAGATAGTTTTTGGGAAATCAGGATTTAGTCAAGATCATAGGTGCAAAACCAAATTTTACTTTTAAGAAAGTTGTGAATCTTAAAAGTTTGTTAGAGAAAAAAGTAGACACCTTGGATATGACAAAAAAAGCCACTATTAATACTAGAGGTACATATGCGTGTTTCCACTGTAAACAGTGTAGATACATTAGTAATTCTTCTTCAGTTTATTTTTCTCATTTAAACATTACGCATTGGTCCAAAAAATATTACACTTGCCATAGTGAAATGGTAATTTATGTTGCACAGTGCCAGACATGTCCAAGCTATTATGTAGGAATGACTACAAGATGTTTTAAAAAAAGAATTAGTGAACACATTTTAGCTATAAAGAAAAAAGACACGACAAATGCACTAGGCAAGCATTCTATCAAATGTAATAACTTTAAAAAGTTTATTTTTTCAGTTTTAGATAGTGTTGATAACACTGTATTTAGTGGTAACAAGAAACTTGAGTTAGAATGTAGAGAGTCTATTTGGCAGGTTTATTTAGGAGCGGACCAGGCTCCAGGTCTAAATGAAGTAATAAACATAAAATGTTTTTTACAGATAAAGTAATTTTAATAACATTTTATATTTATATTTATATTTATTTAGTAAATATGTCATATATATATTATATAAGAAACATTTTTTTAAGTATTGTTTATAATGATGTATGTATATAATATATGTATATTTACAATTTATATCTTTAAAGAAATTAACTAATTAGTTAATTAATTATATTATAGATCATGTGATGGGTATTATATTATTTAAACTGTTGGAATGGTTGGGTATGTTGTTTCTGAGGAAGTTCACGTTAAATAAAGTGAATGAAAGTGCTAATTTTGGTGTTCCGTACTTTTTTCAGTCACATTGAATCAACTTTCGTAGTTTGTGTTTCATCTATTATGTTCCATCCGCCCACTGGACCAAAGAGGAGACAACCCAGTTGTTGACTATGTACACAGGAGTGGAGCACTGTATGACAGCCAGGCTAAGGAACTTCTCTGCAATAAAAATACAGAATCCAATTACAAGGGAGTACTAAAGACAGACAAAGATCTACCAAAATGGTGTGCAGGTGTGGCACTGCTATGATAACCTGCATCAGAGGGAGTTGGAAGAGCTTCAGTGGAGGGTTGCCAAGGTGCTGTGATAGCCCATGTATGCCTATAGTAAGTGTGACTATCCTACATATACCTGAGTATTCCTATAGACTTTAGAAATATATCTGTGTCCCATATATATCAGATAGATGGATTTTATAACCATTAAGTAGCTGTTGTGACAACTAACACATGGGGATAAATAAGCGGACATGGTGACTGCTCTCCATATAACTATGGGTCTGACTCCATAACATAACATAACATAATTTTTTAAATTATTTATTTTATTTATTTATTTCAGTTTGATGACTGGGGAAGTCCACTGGGCTTTGAAAGGCCCATTTTCAGTGGAGGCCCGGGGAGACAAGCTCCATGACACAATTACAGTGACAAGTCAATTACAATTCAAAAAATGTCAAAAATATTGTCAATAGTAAATTAGATCCATCATTAAGAGGACATTGTTCAAAACAACAGACATATAGTACATGTTACAGTACGACTTAGTGAATTTAGCTGTTCAAATCAACAGACATACAATACATGTTACAGTACAACTTTCTGAATTTAGCATAAGTAGATGTAAGAATAAAATATAGGTCTAGTGGTAGTGAAAATGTGTTCTATAAGCAGAGTGAACATAGTATAGTATTTACAGAGAATGTATTAGTAATATAGAGGATGCAAGCGATGAGCAGAGTGTTAAGAGTGAATGATGAATTACAAAGTGAGAACTCATGTGGGTGAAGAGCAGGGGCAAATCCACTTGGATGACAGATAGGAGTGAAGGGCAAATTTGAAGTTGGTGTGATTTGCAGTGTTTCAAAGGGGGGGTTCCAAAGTTTGGCTATAGAGTAAGATAGCAGGAAGCAGCCAGGGGGCCTAGAGGGTTTGTGAATTTGTAATAGGTTTTGGTTTTCTGACCAAAGTGGGTGATTTGGAATATAGGGGGATAAGGTATGGAGAGAGCTAGACATCTAGATGGTTTGAAGATGAGTTTGTGAGCTGTGGAGAGTTTTAGCAGGTTTAGGTAGTTTGGTAACTCAAGCCACTGTAGAGATTGAAGAGAGAGGCAGTGATGGGATGAATATTTGGAGTTGGTGGCAAATTTGCTGATTTTATTGTAGCAGGATTCTAACTTGGATTGTAAACTGAGTTGGAGAATGGTGAGCAGGGGGCACCATATGTGAGAGAGGTGGGAAGGTAGGAGGAGGCTAAAGTCTTTCTGGTTGCTGGAGTAAGGAAGCAGTTATGTCGATACAAGAGACCTAATTTTTGATGAGTTTTTTAATAACGGTATTTATATGGATGTCGAATTTTAGATGATTATCGATAATGACACCAAGGAGCTTTGTGTGATATACAGTTTCAATGGGGGTGTTGTTTTGGGTTAATATAATGAAGGAGGAATTATCAATGATGGAACTTCTGGAGGGAGTAAATACCATTAGTTTGGTTTTGGTTGAGTTTAGGGCAAGGTGTTTGTTCTGCATCCAAGTTTCAGTTTTTGAAAAGGCTAATTGAGTTTTTAATAGTAAGTCAGAGGGGGTGTCAGCAGTACAGATGATAGTGGAGTCATCTGCATACTGAATTACAGAAGAATTTGGAATGGAGAGATGAAAGCTGTTAATGAAAATGAAAATACAGACAGACACTAACAACTTTTAGTTTTTAAAAATTATGTTTATAATATACATAATTATGAATTGAATAGATGTACATGCATTTTACAATGTTTCTGGATGATTTTCTGAAAATATGTATTACAAATGCTATGCAGCTTACTGTACTGGTTTTATGTATATTATCTATAGAGACCTTTCAGTGACCTACTGCAGACACAGTGGAGGTATCTCATGCACCTAGTTGGAGAACATTCCATCGGTTTCTTGATGCCATGTTTCAGCATGTGGTGAGCATATGTAATTCCCATACACACCACGGGAGAGAGTCAACACTGTGCATGATTTCTGTAATTGAGTGCATTTCAATGTGGTACTGTGAGCCATAGACTGTACCTCTAGTGAAATAAAGGCCCCAACTGGTGAACTGGGAAGGAGGTATGTGAACCATAAAGACTATCACTCTATCAACTACCAGGTGATTTGTAATGCACAGGGTATTATGTACAATGTGCTTGCAGACTACTCAGGTAGTTATCATGACTCTCACATATGACACACCTTTGTGAGGTTTGATTTCTCGCACATGTATTTTGTTGGGGATGTACTGTAACAATGGCTCAAGACATCCACATAAAATCCACAAAATGCAATAGACCTCTGGTGCAAACATGCAAAATCAAAAATCAGAAACATTACTGAGCATGTTTGTGGGCTGCAGAGGACACACTTCCAGTGTCCAGATTCATCTGGTGATTCCTTGCAATATGCCAGCTACATGTGTCAAAATGCTGTCCATATGTGAAATGCTACACTCTATTTTTACTTAGGAAGCAGTTACAACAGAGGGGGCACTTGCAAGGCAAGCAGTTCCCAGCACAACAAGTGGTGGAAGCTGAGTCAGATGAAGAGTCAGAGTAGGAGCTACCAGCGGGGGATGATCACACCACATGAAGGCATGAACACTATGACATGGTACTAGCAAACATACAGTGGATTGCACATGGCTTTACAACATAACACACAAGAGTTAAGTAATGCATTACAGTAAAAATGATGCATGCAAAACTGAAATCAGACTGTGTTCATCTATGTAAAGGCTGCCCATGTTGTGCATTAGACACTGGCAACTCAGGTAACTCTGTACAACTCACAAATATCATCATTTGCACAGATGGAGAAGAAAGTACAGGTGAGCAGGTCTTTCACAGGAAAGTGTCTGCATGTGAGTATTGAGGAGTATGAACGTAAAAAGTAATTTTATGTGAAATGTCAGTATAGGTATCTGGGGTTAATATTGAGAAGGGCCATGGTCAGTGGAAGTCTGTGATGTGCAGGGGGCTGAGTTGGTGTGAGTGAGAGTGTGCAGGGTCACAGCCTCAATGTAGTTGCAGCACTGTGGCTTGCTCTATTGGACAGGTTCATGGTATGCATGGTATAGGGTTCAGCATTCTGTGCATGTCCCTTATACAACAGCTTGTTCTGTCTGGATTTGCACTGAATGCACCACAACCCTAGGTAGATGCCAGTGCATTGCATGATCTTGTGTGACATCAACTAGCAAATGTGCCAACATGATGATGATGACCATGACCACAGGGACATCATGTCCTGGTTGTAGACAATTCCACAACACATGTTGCTATGGAAGTGCTAGCATGGCTGTACTGGGATCTGTCTCATCCATAGCTACACTGGCTAACATCTGTGGATGTAGCAGATGACTGGCTTCAAGGAGAGTCCCTTGTCCCTGGCAGGCAAGCCAGGGAACACATTGCAATCTTCCCTGTGTGATTCAGTCTATCCAAGGACCTAAACATACTGGATATGTACTTCCATAAAACATCACACACACACACACACACACACACACACACACACACACACACACACACACACACACACACGCACACACGCGTACCTCATTGTCTCTGTCATTGCTGTGGTTGAACTAACCTGTGCCTCTACAATGACCGTGCACATATGTTGAGGTCACTAACATACTGACCTCTGGGGAGGTCAGTAACTGTGTCTCAAGTAAGCACCATTGCTAACTTCCTTATCTAGGGAAGATACATGCATCTGTTTGCTAGGGTCAGAACAGTCCCCTGATCTATAGTGTCCCCATTAAGCTGCCATATCTCTGATGTCTGCATAGCCAGTGTATCCACAGTGTGTGCTGGAGAGGCAGTGGTCACATTCACAGAGTCTAGCTAACACTCTGTTCCTACTGACTGTGCCAGCTCATTCCCAGCATTACTATTAGAGGTTGCAGATCCTCCAATATCAGGAAGGGGGGTTCAACAATGCTGGAACCATATAAAGAATTGCCTGTAAATACTTCAAAGCAGATAATATCCAAGGTAACTATGACCCACTACCATAACTATGTTTGCAGATGACATTTCTGCAGCCATAAACATGATTAAAATCTAATATCTTATCACCATACATTGTGTAGATGGACGTGACTGTTGAATCTTAGATGTACCTGTATACAGTAAGTCAGACAGATTTAATTATGTTTTGTATTGACTAATGGATACAGAGGACTTGATGGACTTGTAGACACTTATACATAAAAATAAGACTACATACCAGATACTCTCTGAGGCTAGTCCAAGTTTTCCCTGTCATTCAGCAGTGCACTTTGGGAATGATAAGAAATGAAGAACTCCTCGTTCTCTGTTTGAGGTGATACACTCAATGTCCCATACCCTTTGCCCTAGATTCCCAAGCTACAGCTTCTGCCATCTGAGTGGCACAATGGGTCATATCTGTGACCCTGTTGGACACAGTTATATATCCCTGATCCTGCCCACTAACTGTTTTTACATTGATGATCATCACAGCCCAGGACTGGTCAAAGAGAGGATGGTCAGCTGCATGCATGTCAAAGAGTCATTGGTCATGGAGATGGAAGCCCTGAAATACCACCTCATTCTCCACATCAGAGAACTTGAGCTTACATGTGGATGTTGATGTTCCAGTCAATGCATTAGTCTTTTTCTATTTGCCTTGTTTTGCAGGTGTTGCTCTGCTGAGATGGAAAACAGTGGAATTAACAGATGTATTTCTGCATAGCTCTTACAAATCCTGACGCTATTACATTCCTCCTTGGCCATATAATATGGTATATTTGTGTCAGACAGTTAGATATCTGTATTTACACTCTTTAAGTAAATGTCAGGCATCTAGATTTACTGAGCATGTATTGTCCACAAAACAGTCACAAACTTTCAATGACCATGGACACATAACTGTTACTGTCACTGTTACAAACATTTTTGATAATGACATATGAACAATGCATACAACACTAAGATTGCATTGAACAGTACTCTGACTGTGATCTCAGAGGTGTGTCTCCCATCCAGTGTAACAATTCAGGTTCATAATTCTGCAGGCCACTAATTGCTGTACCCTTGCAATCTACCCCTCAACAAACTTTTGCAAGCACCATTTAAAAATGCTGAAAAACTTGCATTGCTAATAGTCAACATGTTGAATAGTAGATAAAAGCATCCTTAGTGCAAATTAATGGCTTTATAAGAAGTAGTACATACCTTATACAGGCATATATATTTGGCCAAAGAAAATTTGTTTTCCAAGGTCACCTTATGCAGGAATCAAACTCTTAACTCAAGCTTTTTCTTCCATAACACAGTGAATCTCTGCATCTTCTTGCACTTATATTATGTAGATTCAACTGTCCGAGTGAAATGAATCTGCTAATTAGGGCTGTCCTCATTATTGTTTCCAGTAAGCACTGATGTGTGCTCTCCCCATTGCTGTTCCTCCTTCCGCACTAGTGACTGCACCTCTAAGTACCCCTCTGTCAAACATACTAAATACGCAGACAATACAACTATCATAAGGAATGGTGATGAGTCTGCATACAGATGGGAGGTTGAGCAACTGGCCCTTTGGTGTAGTCAAAACAATCTGGAAATGAACACTCTTAAAATTGTGGAGATGACAATGGACTTTAGGAGTTGTACTACAATATTATCCCCCCTTTATATTTAATACTGCTTTGTCAGTTGTAGACTCCTTTAAGTTTTTGGGATCTATAATCTTCCAGGACTTGATCTGGGAGACCAGTGTAGGGTCCATCATAAAAAAGGCACAACAGCGAATGTACTTTCTGCAGTAACTGAGGAAGTTCAACCTCCCACAGGAACTGTTAATTCAGTTCTATACAGTAGTCATTGAGTCTGTTCTCAGCTCCTCCATAACAGTGTGGTTTGGATCTCTGTCTAATCATGACAAAAATAGGATACATCAAATAATCAGGTCTGCTAAAAACATCATTGGTGCTAGTTTGATCTCCTTACAGGACCTGTACTATTCCTGAGTCATGAAAAGGGCAGGGGGAAATCAACACCGACCTTTTACATCACGACCACCATCTGTATTAACTATTACCATCAGCCAGGTGTTATAGATTAATACCCACTAAAACAAATAGATATAAAAACATTTTTTTCCACAGGCCATCAAGTTCATAAAGGGTTGTTGTTGTTTGTCTTTCGGCTTTTCCCGGTTAAGGGTCGCCACAGCGGAACTCCGGTCTGCTAATGATTGGCAGTGGATTTTTACAGTGCCAAGTTGCCAGCCCGATGCCCAACCTTCAAAGAAGGCACACCCATTCAAGCTTGCACCTACCTGCAGGTATTTAACTTCACTTGACTGTGGGGAGGACATGCAGACTCCACACAGAAGGTGCTCCAGCCGAGAATCGAAGTTTCCACAGACAAGGAACATGGACCAACTCCGACAACAGGAACCACAATAAGCACTGATGTTGTCGGAGTTGGTCCATTTTCCTTGTCTGTGATGACTGTTTGTGAAATTTGCTAATTCGAGAATCGAAGTTGCTTAACAACAATCTTCCTAAATTCATGCATATTATCCAGATAATGCATTATATTCACTTTAGCACTCTGCAATTGCACCGTTTCTTGTTCTAGGAGATTTTCCTTATTCTGCAACACTAACCTTTGTTAGCCCTTCTAAATAATTCCTGTTACTTCTTAAACTCCGTCATTTTATCCCACTCGCTAGCTATAACTTCTGAAGAAATTCCTATCTTCCCTCATAACTCTCAGTTAATTTCCACTACACATTCCTGGAATTCCTATCTTTTAACAGGTAGGTGTGGAAGCACCAGTGTCTCATTTTTACTCTGCATTTTCATCTTGTTTCTTAGTGGTGCATGGTTTGAAATAGTTACTAGATTTTTGTTGAAGTTTTCAATTACATGCACATGTTCCTGTGAAATATAATATCTGTCTAGTCCAATATTGTACCTTATGGGGCAAGGCACAAATTCTCTGAGAGCTCCTACTACTGAATTCACATCTTTCATACCACTATTTTCATAAATTTCTTCAGTAATCTACTAAGTTCATAAATGATTAACTCAGCTTATTAGGCTGTGGTAATTTTTTTCCAAGCCTCTGAGGATTCTGCAGTATTGTTTACATACTGTTAATACTTATTTTTTTCAGAGTTTATTTCAGTGTTTCTTGCAATGAATTGGACTTTGCACCTTGTATGTATATTTGCATGTATATTTACTTTTTTGTCTTGTTCTTAATAGTTGTATGTATGTCATTTATGTAATTCATACTTGGAGAGTCAATGAAACTGGAGTCAAATTCCTTGTATGCATGCATGCACACTTGGCCAATAAATGTGATTCTGATTCTGAGTCTTATTGATTGGATGAGCACAAATGGTAAACATAATATAAAATTCTATCCAGTGCCATGGACATACATTAGTCCCTGAAACAACACTACACATGTGTGCTTAGTCTATGACTTAATCAACTGGACATGGACCTGCTATAAGAGCATAGGTTCATAGGTTCATAGATTAGTACTAAGCTAACTGCCCTTGCAAGCCATTTTAAGCCTATCCAATTATCCCTTGTGAGACTTGAACCCTGCACTTTGTGTTTGTAAGGCAAACACCTTAGCCATTAGGCCACCCTCCCAACCCTATCCCAAAAGTATGCATATTTTGTATACAGCATACACTGGCCTTGCAGACTGCCATGTTATATACCTTAAACTGACACTGTGAGCCATAATAATAATATTTTCTGAGATTGCCATGCATAGGGCAAATGAGGTGCCCATCAGTACACATTGGTGGATGATAGATGGGACACTTCAGACAGATTTGGGTGTGAAGATAATGTTATTTTTCCCTGAGATTCTTCAAGGTGAGACATCATGGCTGGGGAAGGAGACAGGGGGTAGTGCTCCTGTTACAGCATAGAAGTGGTTGTGGAGGAGACAAAAATATTTCTGCACCTTCTCCAAGAGGACTCCAAGCAGAGGTTTTTACAAAAGGACTATGAAGGGTCTCAGTAAAATGAAGCCTGAAATAGTTAGGCACAGGCTGTCACCCATACAGCAGGCATTCCATGCACAGCTCAACAGTGCATTCACCATTGTAATTACACAAGGTGCTACAGTCCTGACTTCCTACACTAATGGGCGGATGAAGTTAAGCAGCAGACGCCACCAATGAACTGTAAGTACAGCCACTATGTTAGGTCCGTTTTTAAACTGGCACTGCATGCCATCCATAAATATTACAGAATGTCTATAGTCCCTGAAGATATAGAAGTAACAGGCACCTTTACAGGAAAAGACTGAGGTGCCTAAAAGAGTGCCAGGGTGTTTTTCATGCTTCAGTATGCCTTGGTTTTAATATTAACAATTGTAGGGATTCATTCAAAAAATGTATAGCTTTCACCACCAATGCCATTTTTGTTATTTTTGCCATAGCTAAAAGATAGCATAATGACGCTCAATGTTATTGGTGTGCTTCTGCCTGCCTTGTAAATGTTGACAAGTGGGTAATGAGGTAAAGGCTCTGTTTTCACATTGTGACAATGACTGTGGGTTCAGTTCCCCCCACAGTTGTATTATTATGAAAAATGTTGGGAAAATATGTAAGAGCATCATTATTAGTTGAGCTGATGTTTCAATATAAAAGATAAGAAGATGTTTCCTTCGCTATCACCATCACCTGTGTGTGAAATATGTATATGCCTGAGCAGCATGCATTCTTTGTATAGCTATATTAGTCTCAGACATCAGTACTTTATATCTAACAACAGGGCCTCTTGGTCTAACTTCATCATCACATTAATTCTCTATTTGTTAGTCTACATGTAATGATGGCTGTTTTTTCAGCCCCCCCCTCATTTACATATAAAAAACAGACTCGTAAATTTTTATCTCAAGAAATCGGGACAAAGCATAAAATCATGGGGTGATAAAGGTCCAAAAATAGGACAGATTTAAAATATTACTCATAAACTTCTAAAGTTGTTAGAATAACAGAATTTGTGTTAGCATGCATTTTCTGATGAAGTCTGAAACTCAAATGTATATCATTATTTAGTGACTCAGAACCTCAGTGATTTGCCAGAAAGCCACACACTCTATGAGGAACAGACCAAAATCTGAGGCAAAAATCTGGACAGTTGAAAGTCATGTGTGCAACCTACAAAAAAAATGAGTGGCCAGAGTTGTAGTCTTCATAGGTATTCTAAATGTATGTATGTTTGTATGTAACACAGTAATATATGTATGAATCTGCCTGTCTGTATATGCATGGTGGATGTAGCATAACAAAAGGAAGCATATATTGGGGTATAGAATGGGAACCATATCAACAATGAACATGTCACAGCAATGTGTTACTGTTAGAAAAATATATAATAGTAATATGCTTAGTGCATTTGAAGTTCAAAAGGGTTAATACATTTATTCTGTTCACACTACATGAATCTGCACAGCTATTAGAAACTTAACAAGAGACATTTCATTTCTGCTAATGTCATGAAACTTCACAAAGAGATATTTCATTTCTGCTTATACCATGAGAAAATATGCAGCTGCTAGAAGCTTTGATAAAGAAAACAATAGATGCTTGAAAGTATAAACCGTAGTCAGCATTACTTGTACCAAAGCTAGAAATGTACCTTGAATCTAGACAAAATGTAACATGTATTAGAACTGTACAATTGAAGAATTGAAAAGTTAAGGTGGGCTAAAATAAGCCCAAGGTCAGGTTGTTTTTCTCAAAATGTTTTTGCAAGACAGCAAATAATCCGACCATGTCAGCAATAAGTCTGGTAACATTTTCTGTGAAACATACAGAAAGCTGTCTCCAACTACATCAGCAATAATATTTTCTGTGTGACATGAAGAGAACTGTATAAGAATAACATACTGATCATCAAAGAGCCAGACAAATCCTGTACCTACATGCTTTGTCTCCTTGCTGCAAGTAATAAAGGATGCCTTGCTTGAACCTAACGTGCATTGGTCTTTGAAGTTTTTCCTTTTACAGTTACTGTCTGTGACATGAGACTACCCTAAATATATCAGTTTTAATATTAACACCGGAGTAATTTGTGCCAATAAAATACCTCTCAGCTGTACAGATTTTCGCAGAATGTCCAGATTTTTGCATCATATTTTTGGTCTATTTTCTCATTAACTTGTGGTTTCTGGGAAATCTTTGGCAAATCATTCCAAGTTGAAGTCAGAAAATAATGACAGGAACTTGAGTTTCAGACTTCATAAGCTTCAGAAAATGTATGCTAATGCAAAACCTATTATTCCATCAACTGTCTGATTTTGTAAGAGCAATATTTAAACAGTGTCCTTATTTTTGGGCCTTTGTACCCCCATTGTTTATGGCTTTGTCCAGACTTCTTTCTCTAAGTGGTTGAGAGGTACGTGTCTGACAAGGGGCACACAATTCATACTTGCCAGGACTGTAATGGCCTGTAATACATTAGTACCCTACAGTATACCATACATATGTTTGTAAAAGCATGAATTACTCATGTACAGGTATAATGCTTTGCAATAATACACAGTTGGAATGTATATAACACCAGTTCTGGTTCACTTAAGTGTATCAGTGAGGTCATATTATGTATTGAACCACTTATGTAAGCATGTATGCATGCAATGACATAACTGAGTAGTGCAGTAAATTACACATATATGGAAGGTACAAATGGGAAATGCATGTGCAGGGTGTGTTGACATAGATGCAGTGGCAGCAACAACAATAATGTGCCAGACATAACACAGGTACTCCATCTAAAGTGCACCTGTGCACGCAATAATGACATACAATAATGGACTATACTAAAAGGAAAATACATAACTTGCTCAATAGTATGTACATTGGGGATATGAACACATGGCAGTGTAATTCAAGACTGAACAGGTATGGGACATAGAAACATATTCAAAACCAATGTACAGCCATATCATTGCCATCAAAGAACAAGACAGAGAACCTGTGGACAGATACACTTTATGACACAACAGTTTGTTGGTCCATTGTGTAAGTTATGCAACAATAAATATCCTGTGGCATCAGACATGTCACAACCTCTAACCTGCACAGTATGTAGAGGCAAACACAGTAGTCATCATTACCAGAGGGTCAGGGTAAAATAACAACACATACACTGGGGTAACTTTTTTGTGTGTGACTCAGCAGATCATCACCAGGTCTGGGACATTGTATAGTTCTCAGGACTGAGGAATATTCTTTTTCCTTACTTTTGTGCAATTTTAGAGTTAGTTTATATAATTAGAAGAGAGTGTAGGGGAAAATCCCAGCCATATGGGAGTGCAGTGGACTTACCCCTTAAAAAAAAAATATTTTGTTTATGTTTTTTCTTTTAAATTTTGCATGTGTTAAAGCTGCTTCTCTGCACAAACATAATAAATGCTGATGTTTGTTTTGTTGACTTATTGTGATCAGCATTTGAGACAGTGACATTTTTATTTTTCGAACAAAATGAGCAGATTTGTGCCACATACATATTAACACAGACAAAAGTAGCCCAGTAAGTGCCACAAACACAGTAAATGAGATAAACACGTTACAATATACATCTGTGGATGCATATGACATCCACAGACAATGGATGTGTCTATGGGAACATTCATATTAAGGTACAATCAACATTACCTCTATACCACCGATGTGATTAAGATACACCTACAGAGTGCATAATGCCAACACATTCACCTGCACAGGTTAGTGTCCTTATCTGCAGGCCTTCTAACATCAGGTATTTGGAAATGATATAAAACAGAGCAAGCTTATGCTATTAACTTGACTGTAGTGCATAGCTGATAAATCTGTAACATGTGGACATTAAAGGAAAGTATTTGGTGATCATGCCAAAACATCACAGTAAATGCAGCCATTTAAGTAGAAAAAATACAGCTGTGACATCAGAGGAGAATCAAAGCAATATTAAAATAAACGGGGCCTTCACAGAGATCACTACATTGTCCGTTGATATGTGTCAACTTTACTGCATACGGCCATCCCTGCAAAATGACTCATAATCCATCAGCAGCAGCAAACTACCATATATATCAACAGTTAAATGGGCAGAACCAGTGGTGTCTCTCATAATGTCAGTGTCTAAAATGGAGCAGTGAAGGAAGGATCTGTGTCATTATGCCAGCAGATGGTAAGAAACCACCCTGCTGTATTTCAAACATACGCAAGATGGACACACTTACAGAGTATTACTCAGAAAGCTAAGAATGGAATACCACAGTAAATGCCAGCAGTAAACACAAGAATATATATGACAGCTTTTTTGTATGAATAATTCATGATGTTATAGTATCAGAATATAGACATACATGTAGCACACCCAAGGTAAAACTTACCATCTTCTACTAAATATGTGAATATAAATAACTGTATGAGGACTTCAGTGTACACATAAATTAAACAGAGCTTCATTAGCACTGAATGTTTCTGAAACATATGCAATACATTAGTGTAAGTTCTTGTATCTTGATGAATTAACCAATAGTTCAATATAAGTGCTCAGAGTTGGGTGCACATGCCCAATAGTAGCCAATGTGTGAGTAAATATACAGCACATCTATGACATCTACCAATGGAATGATGCCATCTTCACTGCACCAAATTTAAAATATGGCAGTGCTACACTTCACAATCTTTCCTTTGCTACCTGTGAATTGAGTAGTACCTCAAAGACCAATTTTCAGAAGGCATTTTTAAAACGTTTCTATAACTATATCAAGAAAGATGGCAACTGAAAGGAGGCTGAAGCATGTCTGGGCACCCAAATGGACCAACAAGGAGATGATGCAGCTGCTGACCATCTCTGTCCAACATGAGGCTACAATGAGGGTATGCCAGAGGAAGTTTGTGATGATACATGTGTGGAATCGGATTGCCATGGACTTTTTCAGATGGATTGGGATATTAAGGACAGATGTTCTGGTCTGCCACTGTTACAACAGCCTTAACTTATTACAGCAGAGTGACACCTCCAGGTGTTTCTGCAGCTACATCCTTCTGACATGTAGGTGTCAAATATTGTTTGTTGATATTTGCATTAATAGTTGTAAAACTGTTGATACATGCAAAATATTAACAGACTTCATCTTAAAGCTTACACAATGACAAACACAACTGCATTGATATTTGGCCTCTGTCTAGTGCAAACAAAGAGATATTAATTGCTGTTCATATAATATTTATATATTGTCATAAATTTCATATTTTTCTAAATACCTCAACAACCAAGTAGCACAGAAAGAACTACTTAGCTTAGCCTCATATGAAAGATCCCAGCTGGATGAACAAAATAGTGTTGACGTATGTGTGTTATCTGAGTGGTTGCTGAGATATTGTAAGTTGTTTACAAAACAATAGAAATGCAATGCTTACTCCCTGGGATTCAGCAAGCAGCCGTGCAGGAATAAGTTATTCCTGCATGGCAGGGACTGTTCCTGTACAGTACGGCAGTGCGCCTTGCATATTCATGAAGGCGCGCTGCCTGTGCTGTTAATCGGACACAGAACTGTGAATGAGTGTAGGGGTTGTGTCTGAGAGCAGAGCTCTCACAATACTCATTCCCCTGCACACCAGAATTGCCTTTTGGTAATTAAAAATGAGTGAGGATGCTCATAACACCCCAAACCCATCAGAAAAACAAAAGTGGTCAATAGCAAAAGGGCCAAATGGGCCAAATTCAAACCTCTCAACTGTCCCTGATTTTCAGGGATGTCCATGATTTTGACTGAAATATTAGATCTGTCTCTCTTAATCCCACCTAAAACTATTGACTTTTGGAGGAAAGGTGGTGAATTGCATGTAATGAATAATGGCAATAATTAAGAGTTATAGACTTCTTTACTCCAGAAAAGGTCTATTAATCCATATGCTCTGATTTTGTCAAAGTCTCAAGTTAATAGCATTAATATTTTAAAAGTGTTCCTGATTGTCCCTGGTTGTCTCTGTATTTGTCCCTGATTCTGTTGAAATTTGCCCCTGATTGGTTGAGAGCTAGTCTCCCAGGAAGCAGAAAGCTGATAAAATTACAGGTTTAGCATTAGCAGGGATATTCTGAAGGGTATAGATAAAATAACACAATAAAACTTTTTTTTTTATAAATGCGATAAAGTTTAAGCATAGCTGTACTTGTGTGCCCGTTGCTTACCTATGCTTAGTCCAGCTTAAACACCACAAGAAGTTAAATAGCAAGAGACATCCACCATAAACAGTATTGCAATAGTGCAGTGGTTAGAGAGCATACTTTGCAAACAACCATGCCTGGTTCGATCACCATTGTAACCAATTTGCATTTTACATGTGAAAGTAGTACATAAACATTTTTTTTTAGTATTACCTAATAAATAACATATATTTGTTAACTGCAGTACTGCATTAGGTCCAGAGGTGAGGTGTCAGTTTAATAAAGTTGTGAAATCCCCATATAAAGTGCCCCATACAGTATAGTCACACATGAATAAATGCAATGAAGGCACATTGGGGGATGTCAGGGACAGTAAACATTATTTATAATATGTAATGGATGATGAATCAATGCCATACAGCAGATAGTCTATAAAATGAAAAATAAGAAATGCTAAGCATTGCACAGCTCTGCTTACCAGGTATAAGCATTATGTAAATATAAATGCTAAGCAATGAGTAGCCCAGCTAAATGGATTTGCCTATTGGTAGGCAGTGCTGAACCTGCCCCTTTAAGCAAAGCCAACCTTAGCTAAGCAGGTTTGGCCGTAGCTTAGCTTAGCTTAGCTAACCATATTCAAAACCATCCAATCATGGCAAAGGGTGGGAAATCGGCCGTATTTAAACCCCACAGGTGGGAATATAGCTCATAACTGGTTACAGCTTCCCACTGTAGGCAGTATGGTTATAGTCTGAGTGGGAATCAACTTCCGTGCACAGTGCTGGGGCATACAGGAGTCCAAGGTCATGGTAGGACTCCTGGTAAAAAAACATGATGAGAGACTGCTGCATGTCTAGTACTAAGGCTCCCAATATAAAGCGGAAGCCTGTGACCGACTCACCCATGAACTCACCAGTGCCACTGGTATCCCTTGGACTGGTGAGCAGGTCAGGCACCACTATGCCAACTTGAAATGGAGGAAGAGGGAGCTCTTGGACCAGTGGTTCCAAGAATCAAGGCAGAGGGGTGATGTCCCAGCAGTGTGTAAGTACTCATACAAGTAACTGTTTAATAATGTCCAGCCTGTGTATATGATGGATAGGTATGGTTAAATATCTCTCTATTTCCCTTACAGATGCAGCTGACTGGGCTGTGAATCAGGAAGCCCATGTGAGTAGGTTGCAAAGGCTGTGTCACGAGGCTGGTGAGTAACAATCCTACTTGTAGTAGTCATACCAAATAAAAATAATAGTAGAAAGTCACCTGCCAGTATAAAAACTGTTTTGTGTATGGGTTGTACTGAATAAACCAGGCAGTATGACAGTAATAGTCCCATATAGGTCGTATTTAAATAAAACTGAAACTGCCTGGCAATAAAGCTCTAAATCCTGGACTGGTTGTGTTTACTCTCATATTGCATGGCATTTTTAGTGTTGCATTCTCTGAATAGTAGTGCTGTATTAACCACTGTTACCCACACTGTGCTCCATAATAAAAATGTCTAGGAATGTCTGTATAAGATTGTTGTAATTACAATGTCAGAGTGACTTAGACAGAAAACACTAAATAGACAGCAATATCCAAACAGCACACTCTGCTGAAACTTAAATTGTTATATCTTTATCAGGCACAGCCATGGTTCGAATCCTGGGAGTGATAGTAAGCTGTATGCATAATCATACCTCTCAACTGTACACATTTGTTCAAATTGTCAAGATAATCAGCTCATATGTTCTGCCTGTTACCCTGTCCCCTTGGCAAATCAGTGGGATGATCTCAGAAGTTTAGTCATCAAATTATGACATGCATCTGATTCCCGATCTCAAAACCTTCAGAAAATGTATATGAAAACAAACATGTCACTCTAGCAACTCTCCAAGTTTATGAGACCAATATTCAAAATATGTCCCTATTTCTACCCCCATGTTGTCAAGCTATGACCAGAGTATGTGCATTAAGAGATTGAGAGGTATGTGCATAATGTTAACTCAGAATCTGGGAATATGTGTGGAAGCTTTATTCTGTAGCATATCACCTACTCTGAGGAGATCTCTGCCTAACATATAAAGCTATGTAAAACACAGAGCTGTTGGAAATGCTACATCTAAAGAAATCCCAATGCCTCCGAGTTACATGCTCTAGGGACCTAAACCTTTCCACCACAATAAATAGGATATGCTGGAGGGATAGATTTCTGTCCCAGAGACTTCCTATACTCTGGAACAAGCTACCCATCCATTTGGGCGGCGCAGTGGTGCAGCGGTTAATGCTGTCGCCTCACAGCAAGAGGTTCTCTGGTTCGATTCTCAGCTGGGGTGCCTTCTGTGTGGAGTTTGCATGTTCTCCCTGCATTTGTGTGGGTTTCCTCCGGGTACTCTGGTTTCCTCCCACATTCTAAAGACATGCGGCTGGAGCATTTCTCCCCGGGCCTCCACTGAAAACAGGATCTGTGGAACCTAGTCGGACTTTCCCGGTCAACAAATGTTAAATAAAATAAATAAAACAAATGTTAAATAAATCTATGTCAAGCAAAGTTCCTCATTAGCACTCTTCAAGAAAAATATTGATGAGTGAATGGGAAATAGGAAATACACCCCGGGGACCACTTCTGTGGCTTTGCTCAAAAGGGGTACAGGAAATTATCTTTCTTGGGTGGGGTAAGCCAGGGAACCTTGTTGGCTAGGCTTACTTAGGCCCTGGGGCTTATAGCCTAGTACCAACCTATGAATCTATGAACAGTCAGGTAGTGTTAACAACCATTCCCTCCACGAGTCTGTCAGATAAGAAAACTGCCTGCCAATAAAGATTGAAATCCTGGACTGGTGGTGTTTACTCTGGTATTATATGGCTGAAATGTAGCATTCAGTAACATCTGATATCAGAATAGAACTGTTGTGTCAACCACTGTTTCTCACACTGTGCTACATAAAAATATGTCTAAGAATGTCTGTATTAGACTGTTGTAATTACAAGGTCAGATTGTACAACCACGAGAGACTTGGAAAGAAAACACTAAATAGATAGACAGCAATATTGAAACAGCACAGTCTGCTGAAACTTAAATTTTTGTATCTTTATCAGACACAGCCATCATTCGAATTCTGGCAGTGATAATAAGCCGTATGCATAATCCTACCTCTCAACTATACACATTTGTTCAGAATGTCCAGATAATTGGCTCATATTTCCTGCCTGTTACCCTGTCCCCCTGGCAAATTAGTGGGATGATCTCAGAAGTTTAATCAGCAAATAATGACATACATCTGATTTTTAGACCTCAAAACCTTCAGAAAATGTATATGAAAACAAAACTGTCACTCTAGCAACTCTTCAAGTTTAAGAGACCAATATTCAAAATATGTCCCTATTTCTACCCCATGTTGTCAAGCTATGACTAGAGTGTGTGCATTAAGAGATTGAGAGGTATGTGCATAATATTAACTCAGAATCTGGGAATATGTGTGGAAACAGTCAGGTAGTGTTAACAAACATTCCCTCCACAGCTCTGTCAGATACGAAAACTGTGCCTGCCAATAAAGATTGAAATCCTGGAGTGGTAGTGTTTACTCTGGTATTGTATGGCTGAAATGTAGCATTCAGTAACATCTGATATCAGAATAGTACTTTTGTGTCAACCACTGTTTCTCACACTGTGCAACATAAAAATATGTCTAGGAATGTCTGCATGACACTGTTGTAATTACAAGGTCAGATTGTACAACCATGAGAGACTTAGACAGAAAACACTGAAGGAATTAACAACAATATTCAAGCAGCACACTCTGCTGACACTTAAATTTTGGTATTTTTATCAGACACAGCCATGGTTTGAATCCTGGGAGTGTTAGTAAGCTGTATGCATAATCATACCTCACAACTGTACACATCCTTTCAGAACATCCAGATAATTGGCTCATATTTCTGCCTGTCCCTCTGTCCCTGTGGCAAATCAGTGGGATGATCTCAGATTTGTAGTTAGCAAATAATGACATACATTTGATTTTCAGACCTCAAAACCTTCAGAAAATGTACGTGAAAACAAATCCTGTCACTCTATCAGCCCTCCAAGTTTATGAGAGCAATATTCAAAATATGTCCCTAGTTGTAGCACCATGTTGTCAAGCTTTGACCAGAATGTGCCCATTAAGAGATTGAGAAGTATGTGCATAATATTAACTCGGAATCTGGGAATATGTGTAGAAACAGTCAGGTAGTGTTAACAAGCATTCCCTCCATAGGTATACCAGGTAAGAGATCTAGAATCTAGTTATAAGACAGTTGAAGTATATACTGTTTACAAACATACCACTGGCCAAATCAAGGCCATAAGGTATTGTAATAATACCTGCACCATAATGATTAGAGCAATGATCATTAAAGTTGTAAGAACTACAAGGATATATAAGTTGTTCATTGACATCTCTCTCTATCCCCAACATATCTGCAACAATAATCTAAATACACAAATCAATGGGTATGTGTACACCAAACCTACTGTTGGAACATATGTCCTATTGATCAATAAATATTGAATTGTGTTTCTATTAATATTCCATGTTGAAATACTATCATTGGTGGCCTGTTGCTTTCAATGTAACCTGCATGCCGTTGTAATGGCCACTGTGGTTCCATATATGCATGTGCCCTGTTTGCTATGCAACTGTTCCAAATCTGGTGTTTTGGGTTAATGGGAATATTTATGCATGCTGTTATAACTAATCCTGGATTGTGCTGACTATTACTAACCCACATATGATTTAAAACTGCAACACCATAGCACGTTTGGGAAGGCCGGTCCCAGTGGACCCACCTCTCCCACCTCATCTCACCGTGGCACAAGGATCCAGCATGTCTGGGACCCACACCGGGACCTCCTTGTCTACTGGTCCTGCACCACCTTCAGGTGGCTCAACCTCAGGGGATGGGGCACACCCCCCTCCCTGGGAGTGTGTGCTGACAGGAAACTGTCACCCATAGTCAGGGATTGGTGCGTAGCGAGCTCCAAAGGGCATTTGGAGATCTGCTATGCCAAATTGAGGGCTGTGTGGTGCATTTAGAGGGTAAGCCTGCCCCTCCTACTCAGCCCCCAGCACAGCTGCCTCCATTTGGGGGGTCATGGGCTTCTGATTTCCAAACTCCCCTCCCCATCCAAGGTGTTTACCCACCACATGTGTCATATACTGCCCCTGTATGCTGTCTTGTCTGTCTTGTCTGTCTTCCTACCCAACCTACTTCCCCAAATATACCTACTATCCTTCTCAAACATCCCACTCTCACCTTAAAAAAAAAGGCCAATCTGTTCCCCCCCAAAAAATATCACCACAAACATAGCTGTTCGTTTCACACACGTCCACTGGACACATGCAATCTAGTCTAATTGGCTTCATAGCATATTATTGTTGTCTTCACACCTCTCTCAGGGGTTTGAGTGTCCAACTCTGCCTCCAAATTCAGTATATATGCACAGCTGTTGCTGTAGAAAAAATGGACAGCTGTGGACCTTCCCTACACCCATCCTGTACACCCCTAGCTACTTTCCTTATTGTCTTTCCCTCTGCATGCCCCCTTTTTCACAACTTTCCTATCACCCATTTTTTTTCTTTTCTTTTAAAGAAATTAGCACAGGGGTAAGAGGGAGTAAGCACTTTGAAGCAGTAGTAAGCGTGTTTAAGCGTTTTTGCATGGCAACAAGCAATGGTTACACATATTAAGCACTTTTATGGCTAACTGTCTGTAAGCATACTTAACCAGAAGTTAGCATTGCTTACCGTCATGCAAATCCATGCAGACACACTTACAACTACTTAAAAGTCCCTTAAACACTCTGTATCCAACAGCCCTTGTTCCACCCAGCAGCAATCCAATTAGCTCTTGTAAGTCTCGAACACAGGACCCTGCATACAATAGACACAGTCATTTACCACTAACCCATTGGAGCTGTACATAAATGTGATGCTTTCTCAAACATATCATGCAGCACAGTCATTCAACAGTAGGGAAATGCATTTATATCTGTAGATGTATGTATGTATGTGTGTGTGTGTGTGTGTGTGTGTGTGTGTGTGTGTGTGTGTGTGTGTGTGTGTGTGTGTATATATATATATATATATATATATATATATATATATATATAATATGAGCTAGGTAATCTGTGATATATAACATTAAGTATTCTGTTTATTTGCTTATTTTTATGAGTTATTTATAACACTTTTATTGTCTGCATATACTTTTCTAGCTAGTTTCACTGTGTGTGAGGTATTAACTAGAAATTTTCTATAATTGTTAAGCATCTGGTTGGGTTTGTTTATTCTGATTTTCTGCTAAGGAGTGTATCACATAACTTGCTTGCAGTTAAAAGCATTCTCTAGAGTCTAAAAACAAACTTCCAGAACTAGTAAAACAAAAAAGGCGAACCAGGAACAACTGCAGACCACCGAATTATTTGTTTATTTAACAAAAATTGCACTAAGCGCTTTCACCCACACACATCAGGGCATCTTCAGAGTACTGACAATCCTTGTGTTGAACCTCTTTTTAAATCCTTATGTAAATTAGATAATTGAACAATTAAACAATTAAACAAAGTATTACCTATGCAGCTAAAAATTCTTAAAGGTACAATCAGCAAAAATGAACATAAACAGCCAGGACTTGTGCAAACTTGTTAATTTGTAAATGTAATAAAACCTTCTTGTCAAAAACTATGTATATGTAATACCAATAAATAAAAGTAAAAATACATATATAAATATCTAGATAATAGTATAAATCTAAATAATTATTAAATATAAACAATTGTTATACAATCCAGCATAAAATCATTCATTGAAAAATTTCCTAACATTAAAATTCATATTGTTATACAAAATATTTAAAACATTAAATTATCAGATGTTAACCTAATACATACAAGATCAAATAAATTGAGACTTGTACTTTAGTATACTTGATATAGAAATATGTTCGTTAATACCAGGGCTAGAACTTGCATTTAGCCATAATTGCCATAAACATTCTTTAGCCTCAAGTAAGGTGTTGTCATCACCACCTTTGTTATTATTGTAGTATACAATTCTGTCAATTCTCTAGAGTCTCCTTGATACTTTATCTGTTTAAACATTTCTGCAGGTTTTTTTTCCTACTTAAGTAGTTATGGGTAGTGTAGCATTATCTATATTCAGGCTTGTGTTTTGGGCCTAGTTGTTTGTTAGTAGAGGCTGTGTGTCTGAGCACATGTTCCAGGCCATCATAGCTTAGCCAAAGCCAGTATAGCATTTCAGTGAGAGTGAATTGTTTATGGTCATTGGCTATTGGGGTTACCTGGACTATGGCTTGGAGTAAGCACTCATTGGTTCTTTCAAGCTTTTTTTAAAGTTGTTTCAGGTATCAACTTTGTTACTTAAGAAGTTAACTTGTGAGTGTTTCTGCCATTTCACACTGAGCTAATCAGAGGAAAGGCTCTGAGCCAACTAATCTGTGATATGTAACATTAAGTATCCTGTTTTTTTGCTTATTTTTACGAATTGTTTATAGCACTTTTATTGTCTGCATACACTTTTCTAGCTAGTTTCACTGTGTGTGCGGTATTAACTAGAAATTTTCTCCAATTGTTAAGCATCTGGTTGGATTTGTTTGTTCTGATTTTCTGCTAAGGAGTGCATCATATAACATGTTTTCAGATAAAAGTGCAGGGGTGTCCAACCTTTTGGCTTGCCAGGGCCACATTGAGTGAACAGAAATGGTCTTGGGGCTGCATTTAAAATATATCATATATTTAACTCTTTCACTGCCGCGGGAGACCAAAGTCGACCATCTGGCTGTACTGTAGGTGCATTTGAACAATGAATAAATGTAAGAAATGCCTAATATTTGCCTTAAAAATCTAATTCTCATTTTCTAATCTAACAGTTAACTCTAACATCTTGATTAATATATATATTGTTTTACAAATAAACAGATATTTACTGCAGCACTAGCATTTCTCACTGGGAAAACCACTCCAGCAGTCCAGCTACGTAAAATGTCAACATTAGCAGTCCTACAATACGATAATCCACAAAAATAAGCCAACAAATTTGCAGTAAAGTAAAGAATTCACATTACTGACTTAATAACACAATCCTGAATAAGCTACAAGACGGTCTCACACAAACAAATAACTGGTGCCAGAAATATGGCCTCAAGTTAAATGCCAAAAAATGCATTATCATCCCCTTTGAGGAGAGTGACGTCCCCACAAATTATCACACTAATAACAATGTTGTAAGCACGCAATCAGTCATGAGGTGCTTGGGCACCCAGGTTGATAGAAACCTGACTTTTGACCACCTCATTGTCTCCGTTGTATGGAAAGCTTTTTACATGGCCCACTTCATTAATTAAGGTATCTCATCCAGGGACAAGGAGGTCATAACATCCCAGTATTCTTCCTTTACAAGAGCCATTATTGAGTGACATTTGCCCAGGAAGAGACGCCTATTTAACTAAGAATTCCATTTGCAAAAATATATTCAGTATACATATTATGTCTCGCTCTCTCTTACACACACACACACACACACACACACACACACACACACACACACACACACACACACACACACACACACACACACACACACACACACAAAACGCCCCTACTTGTAAAATAGGCAACCTCAGTGACACACACTCACTGAATGAAATTGTTTGGAAGTCAAAATATCTGAAAAAAAATCATCAATAGTGCAGTCTGTTCCCTCTGGCTCAGATTCGAAATACTGGCACTCCAAAAAAAATCTCTGAAAAAAAATCATAATAGAGATGGATTCATCCATGCAATTTCCCACCACCTAAAGGACCATCAGTAAATCAACAAACAACTGTTAAGCAAAAAGTAAATCAATTAGAAATCCATAAACTCTCTAAGATCATACTACATACTGGAGTAAACATATAACTTCCCTCCAATCTAAAGCCATTTGACATTCAGACATTTTAATTTGTGCAGAAGTTATTCACAGACTGACAGTTTACTGAGTTGTAATGCTGACCTTCGCTTTTGAAAAAAAAACTAATTCCCAGACTTTGTCAATAGCTCAAAGTGCAGAGAGGATTATTTTTTATTTATTATGTATTTATTTATTTTTGGAAAACATCTTTAAAACTGTTAAATTGATTACACACCCAGAAAAACAGAAAAGTTAATGTGATAAGTAAACCACAGACTGCTGCAAGAAATCAGTCACATTACGACTCCATGCTTACGTCTGAACCAATGAAGCATACCTGTCAATTCTAAAAGAATTAAAGTAGCTTAATAAGAAAGTTATTTGCAAGGTTACATGTCAGTTTATATTGGAAATAAGCAGAGATATTAAAAAGGCTCTGTTTCTCAAAATTATGCCGAAAAGTCTTCCAAGGTAAATACAATCTTTTGATTTAGTACCATACCTCTCAACCTTAGAGCAAGAAATCTGGACAAAGTGAAAAGTGGGACACAGGCCCAAAAATAGTTATGCATCACAGACACCATTGAAACAACTGTAGCTGCAAACATTATACATCACTTGTAATTTTTCTACCCCATCATTTTCAGTTAAACATTATATGAATCATTCAGTCCTGCCTTCTTTTGCAGCAAAGAAAACCATGCTTTGAAATGACAAATCCATTAAAAATAATAAATAAAACACATTGCATCAACATCCTGCAACTTCCTACCTGCAAACAACCGCAGAGCTTTCACTGAAACTAGGGCTGCTTATTTCCCCAGAATGACAGCTCTCCCTAATTAAGTCTAAAGGTGTACAATCTACCAGGATCTGGACAACCTGAGATAAATTAAATTATGGCCTGTAAATTGCAAGTGCACTTTGTTTAATTAAAATATATTTCTAAGCCCACTTACTGTATTTTTTCAGTAACATCCCAATATCCATTTCCAGGTCATTTTACAAGACATTGGTAGTGGTAGTCTTGGCATCCTTCAGAACCCCATAGGCCCACGCTAATACTGATAGCATTGTCCATTAAATGTAAATATCCATCCACTGTAAATGGCAAGATTCTATGTCTTAAAAAATCTACTTTTGGCATGCCTAGTACCCAAGTTTCAGGTTTTGAAACAAAGCAACATTCTCCACAGTCTGCAAGTCTCTGCCTTTAATAATCATCTACTGTTACAGCACTCCCAACATACACACATACAGACTAAAACCCCCAACATTTAAAAAATGACATTGTGCCCACCCGATTTGCCAGTATTGATGATCCACCAAAGCTAGGCTTACTGTTGTTCAATCTACCACTGCTTAGAACCCACCAATGACAAAACAGTACTGGGTGCTTTTTTGTTTGTAGGAAAAAAACAATACAACTTTATATGCTACAGTAACACATAGTCAATCCACTACTGACACATTAACCCTAGGCTGCTGTCTCATTCTTACTCCCTGGAACTGCATTACCTTGGATGACTACTTTTATTTCCAAAGCAAAAGACACAAATTGGAAGATGAGGCAAAAATCCAGACATTCTTTGAAAATCCATACAGTTGAGAGGTATGATTTCATATTCAATACAAAACTCTTCCTGTCAGGAAAGCCGCAATTTAATGAAAGTGTACTTTTAATGTATGATATATTTGTGAGCTAACGTGTTTGTGTTCAGTAAGGTAGACTGTTTGTCATTAGCCTCTTTGTGCATGTGTCTCTGTCATACACACACATGCACACACACACACACACACACACACACACACACACACACACACACACACACACACACACGCACACACACACACACACACACTTCATCTACTTTCACGCACACAAACATTCTGCTTTCATGCATGCACTCACTCACTCCGTACTTACCTATTAACACAGGTAAGTGCTGTCCCTTTCAAAGGCAATGGCGGCAAATCCATACACGAGTTCCTCTTCAGCGAGAACACACACACACACACACACACTGATTCTTTGGTGCAAAATAATAGCATAAACACACTGACCCTTTTTTGGTGCAAAAACAAAACTAGAAGGGTGCTTTGGCACATGCGCACTGATGTTAGACTTACAGGTCACAGGAGCGGAAAACACAAAACAAAAAAGTGTTTTGAGGCATGCATGCGTCGATGTTGCAGTTAGAGGTCGAGGGCTACATGGAAGAGCTCTGAGGGCCGCATGCAGCCCGCGAGCCACAGGTTGGACACGTCTGCGCTATAGTCTCCTTGATCGTTTATCTGTTTAAACATTTCTGCAGTTTTTTTTCTAGCTAAGTAGTATGGGTAGTGTACGATTGTCCATATTCAGGCTTGTCCAGTAATAATGGCGATTTTAATGTATATAATTATTCTTCAATGATTATTGCACAAAGATATGGTTGAATTTCTAACGAAGGGATTTAATTTTATACCCAACCTAAAACCTAATCTTGGTTGTTTGTTATGTGATTTGAAAGTGTTTGTTCGGAAGCTTAATTTAAGCACATTATTTAATAATTCTAGCCATCTTTCAACAAATGAATATGTGTCCAGTGTTTTTAACCCTCCGTTGGATATTAATTTAGCAGCCTTTGAAAAAATTACAGAGATTCATATCAGGGCATTGGTAATTAACTATTATAGTAAACCTGAAACTCATAATATTTCAATGGAACATAAACAGTTTATTGAGTATGTAAAGGCACATAACATCTGCGTCATGCAACCTGACAAGGGAGGGGGGGCAGTGTTTATGGATTCATAGGTTCATAGGTTAGTACTAAGCTAACTGCCCTTGCAAGCCATTTTAAGCTTAGCCAATTATCGCTTGTGAGACTCAAACCCTGCACCTTGTGTTTGTAAGGCAAACACCTTAACCATTAGGCCACCCGGTTATAAATGATGATGATTATATGAATAGAATGCATAAGATGTTATTTACATCTAACTGTGATAAAGTTTCATTAAATGAGTTTAACCAGGCATATCAACGTGTAAAATCACAATTAAGTGACTTGTTTATTGACGGTGGTATATCAATAGACACATATCATTATTTAACCATACCCACCCCTCTGACTCCAGTCATTTTTGGAGTACCTAAACTCCACAAGAATATGAGTGATCCCCTGTTGCGACCGATAATAGACGCACATAAATCCATTACCTATGCATGTGCAAAATTGGTCGATACAAAATTAAAAGAAATTTTAAAAACAGAAACCCAAATATGTTGTGATTCCTGGCATGTATTGGAACATCTAAACAGGATACCATTTGACGCATCATATGGGTTTCTTACTGTAGATATTAAAGACCTATATACTGTTATTCCACATAACATAGGTATGGAATGGGTGAGGGACTACTTATTGTCAAAACAGATTTTAGACAAAGAAGTGGATTTGATCATTTCACTCATAGACATTGTACTTAACAATAACTATTTCATGTTTCAAGATGAGCTATTTGTACAAAAATCAGGTGTTGCAATGGGATCACCTTGTGGTGGTAGTTTCGCCAATTCTGTGATGGCTTTTTGGGAACGTACTTATCTCTTTGAACATTAGTTTTTTAAAGACATGGTTGTCTGGTACACTCGTTACCAGGACGACATGTTCTTTATTATTCGTGGTAATTCTGAAGATGCTCAAAATTTGGTTAATACTATGTCCACATTTACTTTTTTTCTAGAGTTTACGTTTAATTTTAATAGTGAGACAATTTTTTGGATATTTCTTTGTGTGAGGATGCATTCAATCAGTGTTACAGAACTTTAATATATCGTAAACCCTTTTATAGTAATTCCTTTTTGCATTTTGCAAGTAACCACCCATATTTTCAAAAAAGAGGTGTGGTGAAGGGCCAACTAGTTAGAGCGTCAAGAATGTGCTCTTATGACAATGATTTCACTAAAGAATGTAATGTTTTATTCAACATGTTTAATAATCGTGGCTACCCTACATCATTGGTCAATGGTCTAATCCAAGAAATTACTGTTAAAAGGTCAAAAAAACTGTTTGGTCCGATTTTTACTACTAATAATAGAGCCATGGTATATGAAGGTAAGGATGATTCTATATCAAGTATTTACAGCGATGGGTCGGTAATAAACGTGAATAAAAATGAAACTAATAGGTATTTAACCAGTTTTTTAACACAATTTAACGACATTTCACATGAAATTAGAGCAATATTGAATTTGAACTGGGGCCTTATTACACAAGATTCAATTTTAAACAGAATCCTTGGTAATAGACCTTTGATAGCTTATAGAAATGGTCCAAATATTAAGAGATTATTTGAGACACCACACCAAAAGTCTAGGAATACTAAAGGCACATTTAAATGTGGGAGATGCAAATACTGTAAATATATTTTAACAGGGCCTTCATTTTTCATTAATGGATATGAGTATTTTGTGCAGGATAAACATAATTGTGAAAGCCAAGGCATAGTATACTTGGCAAAATGCAAATTGTGTCCAGTTTTCTACTTAGGGAAAACAGAGCGACAACTCAAACAGCATATATATGAACATGTCTATGCAATTTCTAAGAATATTCAGGTTAATGCATTAGCAAGACATATTAATGAGCATAATACGCATAGTTTTCAGTTTGTAGTAGTCCAAAGTGTTCCTAAGAATCCAAGAGGTGGACCATGGCACCTCAAATTAGAGGAACAAGAATTGTTGTGGCAACTACGTACAAATGCATATGTTTTCCCTGGTATTAACGATATGTGTTCTATAAAATGTATACTTAGATTAAAAGCTCTAGAAAGATAATTCTATTAGATTAGGTGGCTATCAAATTCACTTAAAAATATTCAGTTTAGGATATTTATCTTGTACATATATTAATTTTTGTTTTTTTTAAACATTAACTTTTTTGTAATTTGAAATGAGATAAATGTATACATTTTAAATTTTTTTATATGTGTATTTGTATATTTTTTATATACACACATATATTTGTAGGATATATAACTGCATTTGTATGAATTTTAGACGATATCTTAGGTCTTGTCTTTTTAACAAAAGTTTGGGTAGGTTAATTATATAATTAATTATTTAATAAGATAATTGATGGTTCTTTTTTGTATTTAAGCAAGCTATGTCTTTGATTCATTTGTCTGAAGAAGTACACGTATTGAATGTGCATGAAAGCGCTAACAATAAACTGCTGAACTTGTGTTCGTGACTCGTGGATTTCTTTCTTTCCTTTGTGGTCTACATATTCAGGCTTGTGTTTTAGGCCTAGTTGTTTGTTAGTAGAGGCTATGTGGCTGATCACATGTTCCTGTTCATCATAGGACTGAAACACAAAAGGAGGGGGGTGTATCCATATTTATCAAGGATACCTACACCTCCAGGTTAGTGGCGCAGCATGATATCTCTGAGATCATCCATGTGCAACTAAAAGCAGGCAAATCAGCAATGCAAATTATGGCCTGCTACAGATCACCCTCCATGACCTAGGACCACCACTCCACCTTTCTGGAGACACTGGAAAACATGATGGTCCTACTGAACACCCTGATATTGGGCGATTTCAATTACCCTACCATTAACTGGGAAAACTACTCGGGTACAAACTCCCAGACCCAGCGCTTCCTGGAATTCATCAACTCAAATGCCCTGGATCAGCTGGTAAACTCCCCTACCAGAGGTGAAAACGTATTGGAACTGGTCATCACAAACATGGGCGACAGGTGATCCACATCGGAGGTCAACCCGTCAATGGTTAGATCAGACCATAAGCTAATCACTCTGGATGTCCACACCCTACCACCACCCCTACTAAGGAAACCACAGTAAAAAGCTTTTCTAAAGCAAACTTCACCTTACTTAAGACAGAGGCGGTAAGTTTCACAGCCCCCACGCTAAAGGATAACACTGCCCAAGATGCAGAAACCTTTACAAATGCACTCTATGAGCACCTACAAAGATGCATGGATCATGCCATCCCTATAGAAAAACCAAGACTCACTCCTCTAAGAGAAGGAAACCAGTCTGGTGGACCCCTGCCATAAACAGGCTATACAATAGAAGAGGAAAATAGTTCAGAAAAAAAGCAAATCCCAAGAAGGAAAGACATCCCTGATCAGTATCAGTAAGAAACTAAGGTCCCTAATAAAATCACCCAAGTCTAATTTCGAAAGAAAAATAGCCAAGGATTCAAAAGATAACCACAAAGCCTTCTTTATCTATGTTAAGAATATAAGTGGCAACTCGCAGATAT
Source organism: Protopterus annectens (assembly GCF_019279795.1). Taxonomy (NCBI): domain Eukaryota; kingdom Metazoa; phylum Chordata; order Ceratodontiformes; family Protopteridae; genus Protopterus; species Protopterus annectens. The sequence goes on along the minus strand of NC_056743.1, from coordinate 1,646,045,176 downwards.
GCACTGAACTAGTGCAAAATAGCACAAAATATACTGAACCTACTGATATTGCAAACATCCTGGCAGATAGATTCAGTGCAAACTTTACTCCCCTCTCACCCCCAAAAGGGCTGACAACAATACCAGAAAATTGTAGTGTCCCAGAAATGACAGATGCACAGGTGAAGATAGCCCTTTCAAAAGACAAAACCACAGTGTCAATGGGGCCAGATGGTGTCCCAGGTTGCGTCTTGCATGAACTACAAAATGAGCTAACCCCCCCCTCCTAAACATGCTGCTCAACCTCAGCCTCTCCACAGGCTATGTGCCCATAGAATGGCGCACAGCAGCGGTTATTCCACTCAAGAAAGGAGGGGCCACAACTGACCCTGGTAACTATTGCCTCATAAGCCTGACTAGCCTGGTCTGCAAGGCTATGGAGTGCATCATCATGGAACTCATTAACAAAGTCATTGGTAACCTCCAAACACTTGACCTGACCCAGTTCGGCTTTGTTAAGGGCAGATCATGCCTACTAAACCTGGTTGACTTCTTTGAGACAGTCACCAAGGCCATAGACGAGGTGAAGGTTGTTCACACAGCCTACCTTGACCTTGCCAAGGCTTTTGACACCATTCCCCACTCGGATATTACAGAAAAACTCACCAGCCTGAATATAAACCCGTATGTCACGAGATGGGTTGCCAACTGGCTTACAGACAGAACTCACATGGTAAGAATAGCGAGCTCCAGGTCCGACTTTAAACCAGTCACAAGTGGTGTCCCACAAGGCTCAGTCCTAGGACCCCTACTGCTCGGCATATACTTCTCAGAAGTGCAGGCAAACACAGAAGGACTATGACTAACCAAGTTCACCAAAGACTGCAAACTGGGAGCCATAATTGAGTCTCCAGCTGACATGGACATCCTCCAAAAGGGCCATGCTGAGACAGACACCTGGTGTCAAAGTCATGGCCTCAGGCTAAATGCCAAAAAATTCATAGTCATCCCGTTTGGGAAAAACAAAACACTCACAAATTACCACATTGGTGGCAGCCCCCTTAATACAGAAGAGGTAATAAGAGATCTGGGGACCCAGGTAGATAGTAATCTCCCTTTGACAATCATATTGCCAAAGTAGTTAGGAAATACTTCTATGTGGCCCATCTAATTACTAAAGGGTTCGCATCTAGAAATAAAGAGGTTATAGTGCCCCTCTACTCATCACTCATCAGACCCATCATAGAGTACAATGCTCCATTTGCGATGTACCTAACAAGACACTTCCAACAGCTGGAGAGACCACAAAACTACCTCACTAAGAGGATTAATGGCCTCAAACATATGTCCTATGCAGCCCAACTGAAAAAACTCCGGCTGTACTCAGTGGCATATCGCTTACTCAGAGGTGATCTCTGCCTGACTTACAAAGCCATGTCCAACTCAGAATTTATGGACATGCTCCACCTAAAGAAATCCAAGTCACTGCAAGCCACATGCTCTAGTGAGCTAAACCTCAGTACAACATTAAATAGAACATGCTGGAGGGATAGATTACTGTCACAGAGACTCCCCATGCTTTGGAACAAAATTACAAACTATATTAGGCAGATCCCCTCACTAACATTCTTCAAGAGAAACCTTGATGAGTGGATGGGTAACAGAAAATACACCCCTGGGATCACTTCATTGGGTCTGCTTGACAGGGGATCAGTTAATTAATCAATGGGGCAGTGAAAGCTGACACACTCTGGCTAGGCTTATAAATGCCCTCGGGCAGAAAGCCTAGCACCTATCTATGAACCTATGAACCTATAGCATAGCCAAAGCCAGTATAGCATTTCAGTGAGAATTAATTGTTTATGGTCATTGGCTGACTGGGATTACCTGGACTATGGCTTGGAGTAAGCACCTCAATGATTCTTTCAAGCTTTTTTTTTAAGTTGTTTCAGGTTTCAACTTTGTTACTTAAGAAGTTAACTTGTGAGTATTTCTGCCATTTCACACTGAGCTAATCAGAGGAAGGACTCTGACCCAACTAATCTGTGACATATAACATTAAGTATCCTGTTTTTCTGCTTATGTTAACGAGTTGTTTATAGCACTTTTATTGTCTGCATATACTTTTCTAGCTAGTTTCACTGTGTATGAGGTATTAACTAGAAATATTCTACAATTGTTAAGCATCTGGTTGGGTTTGTTTGTTCTGATTTTTTGCTAAGGAGTATATCATATAACTCGTTTGCAGTTAAAAGCATTATCTAGAGTCTCCTTGATCCCTTATCTGTTTAAACATTTCTGCAGTTTTTTTTTTTTCTAGCTAAGTAGTGTGGGTGGTGCAGCATTGTCCCTATTCAGGCTTGTGTTTTGGGCCTAGTTGTTTGTTAGTAGAGGTTGTGTGTCTGAGCACATGTTCCAGGCCATCATAGCTTAGCTAAAGCCAGTATAGCATTTCACTGAGAGTGAATTTTTTATGGTCATTGGCTGATTGGTGTTACCTCGACTACAGCTTGGAGTAAGCACCTCATTGGTTCTTTCAAGCTTTTTTTAAAGTTGTTTCAGGTTTCAACTTTGTTACTTAAGAAGTTAACTTGTGAGTGTTTCTGTCATTTCACACTGAGCTAATCAGAGGAAGGGCTGTCAGCCAACTAATATGTGATATATAACATGAAGCATCTTGTTGTTTTGCTTATTTTTATGAGTTATTCATAGCAATTTTATTGTCTGCATATACTTTTCTAGCTAGTTTCACTGCGTGTGAGGTATTAACTTGAAATTTTCTACAATTGTTAAGCATCTGGTTGGGGTTGTTTGTTCTGATTTTCTGCTAAGGATTGTATCATATAACTTGGTTGCAATTAAAAGCATCCTCTAAAGTCTTTTTGATCCTTTATCTGTTTAAACATTTCTGCAGTTCTTTTTCTACCTAAGTAGTGTGGGTAGTGTAGCATTGTCCATATTCAGGCTTGTGTTTGGGCCTAGTTGTTTGTTAGTAGAGGCTGTGTGTCTGAGCACATGTTCCAGGCCATCACAGCTTAGCCAAAGCCAGTATAGCATTTCAGTGAGAGTGAATTGTTTATGGTCATTGGCTGATTGGGGTTACTTGGACTACGGCTTTTTTTAAAAGTTGTTTCAGGTTTCAACTTTGTTACTTAAGAAGTTAACTTGTGTGTTTCTACCATTTCACACTGAGCTAATCGGAGGAAGGGTTCTGAGCCAACTAATCTGTAATATATAACATTACGTATCCAGTTTTTTTGCTTATTTTTACAAGTTATTTATAGCACTTTTATTGTCTACATATACTTTTCTAGCTAGTTTCACTGTGTGTGAGGTATTATCTAGAACTTTTCTACAATTGTTAAGCATCTGGTTGGGTTTGTTTATTCTGATTTTTATTTCCCATCTTCCCTCCTTATTGGTATCCTGTTTTTATACTTGGTGGCTTTGCAGCTGCCCGCCCCTACTGTAAATTTGATCTGGGACACTCCTCCAAGTCTAGTGTCATTACTTCATTCTACCTAATCCAGGGAGAACATTTGAGAAGGCCAACCCAGTTAGTTTCTGCTCATCCTTTCCCCTTTCCCCTTTACAAAAAAAAAAAATCTAAGCTTGTTTCTTGCCTCTCATGTAAGTCATCTAGTCATGATACAGATTTGCTGTATCCAGGACTGTTTGTAAGCTCTTGAGCCCCCAAGCCTTTCTGTGTTGGAGGGAAGCCTTCTAGCTTAATTTTGATTTTTTGAACTAGCCACATTGATAGCAACTGGCCACCAATTATAGTATTTCAACATGGAACATTAATAGAAACACATTTCAATATTTGTTGAACAATAGGACATATGTCCCAATAGTAGGTTTGGTGTAAACATACTCATTGATTTGTGTGTTTAGATTATTGTTGCAGATATGGTGGGGGAGAGAGAGATGTCAATTAAAACGTATATATCCTTGCAGTGCTCACAACTTTAATGATCATTTCACTAATCATTACTCTACAGGTATTAGTACAATACCCTATGGTCTTGGTTTGAGCAGTGGTATGTTTGTACACAGTGTATACTTCAACTATCTTATAACTAAATTCTACATCTCTTACCCGGTCAACCTGTGGACGGAATGCTTGTTAACACTATCTGACTGTTTCTATACATATTCCCAGATTCTGAGTTAATATTATGCACATACCTCTCAATCTCTTAATGCACATACTCTGGTTAAAGCTTGACAACATGGCGGTACAAATGGGACATATTTTGAATATTGCCCTCATAAACTTGGAGAGTTGCTAGAGTGACAGAATTTTTTTAATATACATTTTCTGAAGGTTTTGAGGTCTGAAAATCAAATATATGTCATTATTTAGTGACTGCAATTCTGAGATTATCCCACTGATTTGCCAGGGGGACAGAGGAACAGGCAGAAAATATGAGCCAATTATATGGACATTCTGAAAAACTCTGTACAGTTGAGAGGTATGATTATGCATACAGCTTACTACCACTCCCAGGATTCGAACCATGGCTGTGTCTGCTAAAAATACAACAATTTAAGTTTCAGCTGAGTGTGCTGTTTGGATATTGCTGTCTAGTCTTTTGGTGTTTTCTCTCTAGGTCTTTCTTGGTTGTACAGTTTGACCTTGTAATTACACCAGTCTTATACAGAGATTCCTAGACATATTTTTATGTAGCACATTGTGAGAAACAGTGGTTGACACAACAGTACTATTCTGATATCAGATGTTAGTGAATGCTACATCTCAGGCCATACAATACCACAATAAACACTACCTGTCCAGGATTTAAATCTTTATTGGCAGGCAATTACAGTTTTCTTATCTGATAGACCTGTGGGAGGAATGTTTGTTAACACTACCTGTCTGTATCTACACATATTCCTAGATTTCTAGTTAATATTATGCACATACCTCTCAGTCTCTTAATGCACATATTCTGGACAAAGCTTGACAACATGGGGGCACAAATAGGGACATATTTTGAATATTGCTCTCATAAACTTGGAGAGTTGCTAGAGTGACATGATTTGTTTTAATATACATTTTCTGAAGGTGTTGAGGTCTGAAAATCAAATGTATGTCATTATTTAGTGATTATACTTCTGAGATCATCCCACTGATTTGCCAGGGGGACAGAATAACAGGCAGAAAATATGAGCCAGTTATCTGGACATTCTGAAAAAAATGTGTACAGTTGAGAGGTATGATTATGCATGCAGCTTACGGCCACTCCCAGGATTCGAACCATGGCTGTGTCAGCTACAAATGCTACAATTTAAGTTTCATCAGAGTGTGCTATTTGAATATTACTGTCTATTTTTTCATTGTTTTTTGTCTAAGTCTCTCTTGGTTGTACAAATGATCTTGTACTTACAACAGTCTTATACAGACATTCCTAGACATTTTTTTATGTAGTATAGTATGGGTAACAGTGGTTAACACAACATTACTATTCAGAGAACGCAACAATAAATGTCATGCAATACCAGAATAAACAGAACCAGTCCAGGATTTAGAGCTTTATTGCCAGGCAGTTACAGTTTTATTTAAATATGACCTATATGGGACTATTACTGTCATATTTTCTGGTTTATTCAGTACAACCCATACACAGTTTTTACACTGCCAGGTGACTTTTTACTACTTTATATTTATTTGGTATGACTTCTATAAGCAGGATTGTTACTCACCAGCCTCGTGACACAGCCCTTGCAACCTACTAGCATGGGCTTCTTGATTCACAGTCCGCTCAGCTGCAACTGTAAAGTAACAAGGGAATATTTAGGCATACCTATCCATCATATACACAGGCTGGATTTTAATAAATAGTTATTGGTATGAGTACTTACACACTGCTGGGACATCATCCCTCTGCCTTGCTTCTTGGGCCCACTTATCCAAGAACTCCCTCTTTCTCCACATCAAGTCGGCATAGTGGTCCCGGACCTGCTCACCAGTCTGAGGGATACCAGTGGCACAGGTGAGATCACGGGCAAGACAGTCCCAAGATTCTGCTTTATAATGGGAGCCTTGGTACTGGTCTTGCAGCAGTCTCTCATCATGGTTTTGTACCAGGATCCTACTATGACCTTGGACTCCTGTATGCCCCAGCGCTGCTCACGGAAGTGCATGCCCTCACCAACTCCTGCCATACTGCCTACAGTGGGGAGCTGCAACAAGTTATGAGCTGTATTCCCACCTGTGAGGTTTAAATATGGCCGATTTCCCTCCCTTTGCCATGATTGGATGGTTTTGAATATGCTGAACGAAGATAAGCTATGGGCAAACCTGCTTAGCTAAGGTTGGCAGTGCTTAAAGGGGCAGGTTTAGCACTGCTTACCAATGCCCAAATCCACTTAGCTAGGCTACTCATTGCTTAACAGTCATATTTACATAGTGCTTACACCTGGTAAACAGATCTGTGCAATGTTTAGCATTGCTTATTTTTTATTTTATAGACTATCTGCTGTATGGCATTGAGTTATCATTCATTAAGTATTATACATTTGTTTACAGTCCCTGACATGGCAATGTGCTTTCATTACATTTATTCATTTGTGACTATACTGTATGGGGCACTTGTGTTTATATGGGGGTTTCACAACTTTATTAAACTGACACCTCACATCTGGACCTACAACAGTACTCTGGTTAACAAATATATGTTATTTAGTAGTTAATTATAAAAATAAATGTTTATGTACTGCTTTCACATGTAAAACACAAACTGGTTACAATGGGGATTAAACTGGGAATGGCTCCTTGTAAAGCAGATGCTCTAACCACTACACTATTGCAATACTGCTCAAACTGTCTGTCTCTTGCTATTTAACTTCTTGTGCTGTTTAAACTGGACTAAGCATAGCTAAGGAATGGGCACACCCGCACAACTACACTTACATTTTATTGCATGTTTAAAAAAAATATTTGTTGTGTTATTTTATTTGTACCCTTAAGAATATCCCTGCTAATGCTGAACCTGTTATTCTATCAACTTTCTGCTTTGTGGGATGATTGTCCCTTTTGACTCTGTCCACATTCCTTACTCTGACGTGTTAGTGGGTGTGTGCTATGTGCTTATGCTACATGTGTTATTATAGCAACATTTGTCTTGGTAGGGATGATTGTCCCTTTTGGCTTTGGCCAGATTTGTTATCCTGATGGGATGGGGGTGTTATGAGCATTCTCGCTCATTGTCCTCCACAGTGGTTATGCTTTACTTGTTCATGTTTTGGATCGGTTTTGCCATGTTTAATTTGTCAAAGATGGTGAGAGAGACATATCACTGTGTTACAACTTGTGTATGTTCATTGCCACAGACTTATTTGGTGACTGGTTGTCAATTTTACATGTAGATATTGAGGTGTTGATATTTTTGTGTATTACATTATAGACAGTGATGTTTTTCCTTGCACTGACATATGCTTTAGGCATATGATGTTATGTATTGCCAGAAATAGGTGTGCAATGATGCATGAATAGTTTTGTTGTGAGATGTTGAACTTAATTAGTATCCTGTTCTGTTCTTTATTAGATATATATCATGTTATGCAAATAGTATACTGCATGTATTCAGAATATTGTTTCTGTGACCACCATATCAATCGCAGAATAATACATTTTACTGAAAACTAGCAAGCTGGTATGATGGTGGCACTGATATTACCTACAATGCACTGGTGCATGTATTTGCATACACATTACTTTACTAAAATGCATATTCTTATGGCTTTTCTTGGTTAGGGGTCGCCACAGCAGATCACCTGCCTGCTCATGATTGGCAGTGGAGTTTTATGGTGTCGAGTTGCCAGCCCGGCACCCAACCTTCCACAGAAGGCAAACACATGCACAGACTCACACCTAGGGCCAATGTAGAGTGTGCAATCCACCTATAGCATGTCTTTGGGATGTGGGAGGAAGCCGGAGCACCTGGAGGAAACCCACATGACCACAGTGAGGACATGCAGTCTCTGCACAGAAGGCACCCCAGTTGAGGATTGAACCAGTGAACCTCTTGCTGTGAGGTGGCAATGCTAAAGATTGCACCACCATGGCCTCCCCACTAAAAATGCATATTACACATGTGGAAATGAGAAAATTACACATTCACATAGATGAGAATGTATCGAGGACAGATGTCACTTTTGCATTATCCTTTGCTAATTTTCCATTGACACTACAATGTATGTAAGATATTTGTAATAGCCTATTAGCTTAGTAATATACATTTATTTGCTGTGTTTCACAGATACAGCTAATTATGTCTTTGTGTTTCATAATAATGGGTATTTTTATTTTTATCTTGGAGGGTTCTTCTGTTTGGTATGTTTAAAACTATGGCATATGTTTTCTGTCTTCCATATCCTAGCTCCTTAAGTGATTACTTTCATGTAGTCCTGTAGAATACTACTGATCTTAAGTTCAATTTCCAGCAGTGTGGTAAATGACCTGTCATAGTCACAAAGTAGACATATGAATTCATATAGATCCAAGCAATGTACGTTTAGCACAGGCATTAGCCTGTGCACATAGCAATATTTTATTCATGCATGTTAATCACCATACAGTCCTACAACATGTTGTGACTGTGTCAGCTCTCCATATAACATGTGTTTGTTATGGTCTTGTCTATGTAGCATACAGAGCCACGTCAATGTACTTGTGCAGTGCACTAGTGACATGTCTCAGTGATATTCAGTTGTATAACTGACATGGGCTGTCTGTCTTTGTAATGCAGTGGTGGCCTAGATGTTATCACATGTCTTGCACATGGCATATAAATATATAGTGCTCCTGAGAATGTTCATGTTGTACTGTATTGTTCTATGTGGGTGTGGACATACCACTGTAGGGTATGTCAAGACATTTGTCATACAATGTTGTACTACTGTTCTGTTACACATATATTAATCAGGTTAGCATATGCATTAATGAAGATGTGGTGTAGCATCTGTACAGTTGGCAGAACCGTATATCAGAATTGCATCATATCAGGTCTTTTATTCTTGCTGATATGATAGGAAGTTTGTAGTGTTTCTGTCCTTTTATATTTAATGTATTGGTGACTCTGGTATTTTGCACATGTAATTTGGTTGTCAGTTTAACCAACAGGCTGGAATGACATGCAGTGAGGTGGAATTGGATATATATATAAGGGATACAGCATACCTGCAGTTGGGACATTGCTGCAGATACCATACAACTCTTCCCTGAGTTCTTCCAGAATGTATATATATATATATATATATATATATATATATATATATATATATATATATATATATATATATATATATATATATATATATATATATATATATATATATATATATATATATATATATATATATATATATATATATATATATATATATATATATATATATATATATATATATATATATATACATACATATAAGCCTCTACAATGGGCCAGGTTGTTATGTCTACTGTTAGTGTGATACCATGGCACAGACGTATATGCCATTTGTTTTTTTCTGATGATAGAGAATCCAGAACACAAGCCAGCCTACTCATCAGCAAAGAAATATGACACTGAGCATGACCACTGCCATCAGATTGCAATTCCAAGAATGAGAGAGGACAGCTCAGTGATGACAATGGCTACAAGAAACCTTGACAATCAGGATAAATTTATCTGCTGATCCATGATAATGACCTCCACCATCTCCACCTGATGACCTGAGGCAGTAGAACCATGATGCTGCCACCCATGTCTCCCAGATGCACATGTAGGAGATGATGCATTACTTCTTCAGAACATAGTGCTGGCCATGTGCAATTCCTTCCAAGAGATTGCACACAAGATCATTTGTGATGTTCAACCTGACCAAGGTGGTAGCCCCAGACAGTAAATATACTCCGTGTGTTCCTTTCGTCTTATACAGCAATCATGGTTTCTCCATGCTTTGGGAGGTTTCTGAATATATAGACACATTGCTACTTATTGTCATACTTTATCTATGTCCTATGTGAGGCACATTTCACAGTGTGGCACACATGCATTGATGGCAATTGTCTGCTGGAAGATACATTGTCCTTTTCAGTCATAACATGTAGCCTACACTACCTTCATCTCCAAATGTAGTATTGCAGACAGTCAGCTTCCTTTCCCTTGACTTCTGTAGTTGGCTTGCCTTACTTGCATACTGTGGCCCCATCTATTTGCATGAATGTGCCGATATAGACACGCTTACCACAAGTAGTTACAGTGTACATTGAATTCTGCTATTGTCCACAATGCTGTAATATAAGCAGAATGTGCATGTGACAACATGCACTGCTATTGGACTATGGAATGCAAGAGATTTTCTTCCTGTTATTGCCCATGCACACATTCCCCATTTTTAAGCATTTTTTTCTGTAATGGCATATGCATCTAATGTAAGGACTTGCTTCTTTTCTTTGATTGCTTATTGGTGTGATTCCTCTCAGTCTCTTTGTGAACTATTTTGCTTAGCCTAGTGTCATAACAGTGTTGTTATATTATGTATCCGAGAAGCATGTGTTATCTGTTTGTTTGACTATTGTACATCATATTTCTGTGTCCCATATGTTTAATATTACTTAAGTGTGTGTTGCACAAACAATTGGTCATGTCAGTCTGTGGGTCATTCAGTCCCACTGACATGCACTATTGTTCAGGTGCATGTCTTATTCAGAGGACTGTTTGTGTGCTGTGATTGCGCACTTATACATTGTTGTAGTTATATGAGGTCACAATCATTCACACCTGTTTATCAGATTCTTACAGATTAATTTTATGGTTACTAGCCTAATGACCCAGTGGGCCTTTCTAAGCCTAGTCAACTTTTCTCAAAAGAATAATGGTGTCCTGTCTCCAAAACAAGCTACCTCTGTCCATAAGGGACATGGTTGCCAGGCCATCCAATGGTCTAGGCCTAAACTGGGTAATAGATGAACTCAGCTTCCCATGGATGGGAAGCCTGCTCCATAGCAAGGGCAGTCTCTGTGGCACATATCTGTCTGTTCAGCTTGTCCTGTTTAAATCGCAGACAAAATTCAGTTTCCTAAACCTTGTATTTCTGGTACTCTTAGACTTATGAATATGTAGGTGATTCATAAGTGTAGGATTTGTGGATGCATTGTAAGCCAAGTATAGATGAGGTTTGTTACTACTTGTATTCTTTTTGTGAGAAACCTCTGAGGTCACTCCAGTTGCTGCATAAGCCTGGTCAGGTAAATACCAAATGAAGCATTGTACTCTATGATTGGTATGATAAGGGCAGTGTACAGTGGGATAATGACCTCTTTGGACCTAGATGATATGCTCTTACTTATAAGGTTGTACAACATAAAAGGATTTCCTCATCACTTTGGCCACATGGTGGGTGAAGGTAAGGCTATTGTCTCCTTGCATACCTAGATCCCTGACCACTGGGTTGACTCTTAAGGGCATATTATAAACATGGTAATTAGCCAGAATGTTTGACTTCCAAAAGGGTACAAATATGCATTTCTTAGCGTTGAGTTTAAGATCTTGACTTTGGCACCATTTGTTTGTCAGAGACAGACCTTCTTGAAGAATGTTAGCGTCTGCAGGAGAGTTGAAGATAACTTCCAACTTGCAATCATCTGAAAATTTAGTCAACCATAAACTTTCAGCATTTGCTTCCATTTCAGAGAAATAGATGCCAAAAAGGAGCAGGCCCAGTACCAAGCCCTGGGGACTCATCTATTGACTGGCCTCTTGGTGGAGATGGCTTCACCTTTTTTGACCTCCTGGGTCCTATGAGTGAGCCATTTGGCTATCCAGTGAGATAAAATAGTTTATACCTAAATTATTGAGCTTGTCTATAATGCCTGAATGGGGTATTGTATCAAAAGCCTTGGCCAGGTTGAGGTAAGCTATGTGCACAGTCTTACCTTCATCCAATCTTTTGGTGACCCTTTCAAAATCCACCAGGTTTCATAGGCATGACCCTCCTTTAACAAAGCTGAACTGTGATGTGTCCAACATTTGCAGGTTGCCTATGTCCTCATTTATCATGTCCATGATGATTATTTCCATGGTCTTACATATGAAGTTGGTAAGACTTATGAGGCTGTAGTTACTGAGATCAGTGGATGGGTACAAAACCTGATGGTCATATTTCATGCTATTTATTAAACATCCAGGGATGTTATCAGGACCCACCAATGCAGTGTTTGTGGCCTTAGAAAGTGCTTTGATGATGTGTTCCCCCTAGTACTGGTTTGGGGGATTGGGGTGTGATGTATTTCCTTTGATTTATCAGCAGGGGAGTGAGGGAGAAATTTGAGCTGAACCTGTCATCCAAAAGGTTGGCAATGGCCTCTGGTTCAGTGCGGGTGATGCCATTTACAATAAGTGCTCTGCATTGTTGTGTATTTACTCTGAGGTTATGGACATACCTGTAGAAAGTTTGTGGTTGTTCATTGCCAGAGAAGCTATTTTTCTTCAAATTTACAGCCTATTAAGTGTTAACTAACCCTCTTAGCTACCTGTTTAGATTGGTCAGGAGGGTTTTAGTATGTATGGCTTTGTTCCTCCTATGCCAGGATTTATTTTCTTGTGTTTTATAAGCAATTGATATTGTCTTTCCACCAGAGTGGCTTGTCTTGGATTTGTCTAATTCTTAATATAGTGGTCACAGCTTGATCTATACAGCTATCAATATGACTGTACAGAGATTTTGTAAATAGCTCAGTATATGATATAGTGTTTACTAGGTTTGGGGGTACTTGGAAAGTAGCCAAGGTATGGCTTAGTTAAGAGAGGTTAGCCTTGTAATAGTTCCTAAAGGTTTTTGCTTTTGCTGGATTCCTGGATTTAATTTGTTTTTCAAGTAATGCTACCTTATGATCAGATATGACAAGTGAAGACATTACAGTGGGTGAGGAACACCCGTGCCCATGAGGACTAGGTGAAGGATGTTTGCAACCCTGGTAGGAGAATGGAACAACTGTTCCAGGATATTGGTATTAACAAAGTTTAGGAATCGCTGAGCTTGTGCATTAGAAGTGTTGTAGGATTCCCAGTCTCTGGAGGGGTAGTTGAGATTTCCCAATGAATATCATATTGGGTTGAATGGTGAGGAACTGTAGTGCATTGAGACAGGTAGTGTCAGTCTCCCGAGACATAGTGGGGAATCTATAGGTTGCAAGGATATGGTACAAGACCCTATTTATGGTGAGTCTCACATATATGTGTTCCAGTGGGTCATAAACTTTAACTAGTCTGGATGTGAGTTTGCTTTTAATATAGACTGAGACCCCTCCACCTTTAATTCCCTCCTGCGCAGTAGCCGATCTAAAGATGTAAAAGGCATTATAACCTTGCATTGCTGGGGTACTGTCCATGACCTTAAACTATGTCTTCACTACTACACAGATGTCTACACTCTACAGGAATAGGAAGGTTTGCAGGGAGTGGTATTTCTTGTTAAGACTTCTGACATTGAGCAATACCACCGGCAGATATTCCTTCATAGGTTCAGTTAAGCTGGCAGGTTTGTCAGTTTGGCATTGCCTAAAAATGGCACTATAGGGGTGGGAAACATCCTTGCCAATGTCTAAAATCCTAGAGGGTTAAGTTCAGACCATCCCTGCAAAGCAGAAAAATCTGCCAACTGTGTATTATCAGGCTGTCAAATATTGTGCCATTTGGATTGACACCAAAATCAAAGCCAATTGTTAAAATCAATAATTGTCTGTTGATAATGTGGTGTCATCCTTGGAGAAGGTAGTATGCTACTCATTGTTAGGCTCATACCTGTCTCAGGCACATAATCAGTGAGCTTGATCATGTCTCACTTCATGCAGTCATGGGAGTTATATCTGAGGTCATTACCACCCACATGAACTATGACAGAGTAATACTGCTACCTGTGGTCCAATGATCTGTGTGATTGTGTGACTTAATGGATCTTATCCCAAGAAAGGCAGTTAACCATGAACCGCTCCTTCATCTGGTGAGGATAACAGCAATGTGCTTCACTATAGAATCACCAATGACCAGGAAATTTGGTTGCACACTAGATTGTCATAAGGGCTTAGCAGTAGAGGCATTGGGTACAGTGTTAGCATTTGTAGTTGTGGGTGGTGTTTTAATGGAGTGTTTACATAATGGCTGAGGACCCTTTTTTGATTGTACTGTGCAGGAGATTTTATCATTACCTGTAAGTGGCTCAGCATAAGTAGTTTTATGCGTAGAGTCTTTACCCTGTGCAGTAGGCATGGTGCAAGTGTCACTGACAACCTCTATAGGATTAGTTTTAGTTGTATGAGAGAGTTTTGCCCCCAGTGTTAAAGTGTATTCACAACTCTTGCATACTTCATCTGTTTTCTTAAGAGTAAGTGGGTTGTCAGTGTACATGAGACAATTTCTACAATGTCTCAGAATACCCATCAAAACCAGATTGGCCACAGAGAGAGTTTGGAAGTGCATATCCATGGCTACTGATCTACTAGGGGGGAGTGAGGGAAATTTAAATATTGAATAGTTCAGCAAGACAAAGAACTTGATTAGCAATGTTCAGCAATGCACAAACTAGATGCTCCAGTAGTTAAAAAATCTGTGTAGGCAGTAATGCCACAAGAATGTAAACCACAAACCTTCCTAGTGTAAAATAACTGGATTGAAGCCCAAGTACTTAAATCAGAACAAAGGTACTTAGAATAACAGGCACAATAATCTTTCACCAACAGTTCCTAGTTCCAAAGGGTAGAGGCAACCCTCTCTTCCCATATGTGTGGAGACAGCAAACCTTCTTAATATAAAATAATTGGTCTGGAGCCCAAGAGCTTGAACCAGAACTAAGGCATTTTTAGAATAACAGACACAATAAGCCTTCAACCAGAAATTCCAACTCAGAAGGGTATGAGATACCTACTGCCACAAGAATGTAGAAACAAACTTCCTTATGTAAGATAACTAGTTTGAAACCTAAGTGCTTAAATCAAAATGAAACCCAAGTGCTAAAATCAAAACTAAGAAGCTTAGATATAACAGTTGCAATATAATCAGGCTACTAACAAGCAGTAATAAACGCAGTAGATTAAATGCAACTGAATACTTTAAGTACATGCAGCAAAAAGCTAAATAAAGTAGGAAGAATCACAAATATAGTAAAAACACCTGAATCAAGTGCTTTTTTTCTAAGTTGGAAGGTAGGAACAGAAAATAATTTAAGTGTAACAGAATAAGGGAGGCTTCTCAGTTGATCTCTCAGTACTCAGTAGAATGGCCTGATGAGATGACACTGGGAGGAGTGTCCAAAAGCAGATTAACAGTAGGGACTAGCAATTCAAAAGCCACCAAGCTTAAAAGTACAAAAGCAGCAGGGCAAGTGGGTAAGTAAAATCAGTTGCAGACAGAGATCAGAAATAATCAGGCAGGGAACAGCATGTCAAATAAACACTACAGCTAAATAAAGATGCCACTAAATATGTTAGTTAAATGAGGAATCCAAATAAATAGCTTTAGTTAAATGAGGAATGCTATTTCTCAACTTCTCCCACTAATTAGAATTCTTTTCTGACTCTAGCCAAGTCCTCCTAAAACTCCAAAAAGAACAAAAAACAAAAGAAAATGCAATATAAGAGAAAGATAAAAAAAAAAAGAAAACAGAAGTACCCAAACATTAATTAAATAACTTCAATACAAAATCAAATGTTGCCAGAGAACAGCAATCACCAGTCCAAGAACAAGTCAAAAAAGCACTACAGCTAAATAAAGATGCCATTAAATATTTATAGTTAAATGAGGGAAGCTGTTTCTCAGCTCCTCCCGTAAATCAACTGGATGTTATCCACTATATGCAAAATAATTATTTTCTATCTGATCCTAGCCAAGACCTTTTAAAACTGCAAAAAGAGCAAAAACATTAAAGCAAAACAAAATGCAATATAAGAAAAATATAAAAATAGAAGTAACCAAACCTTAAATGAATAACTTCAATCCAAAACCAAATGCAGAGATCAGCAATAGTCAGGCAGAGAACAGTAAGTCAAGCAAGCTTGCACTTCCAATGATTTGTGCATATTGCACATGTTACACTGTCAGGACATCTTAGGTGCATGTTGCACCTGTTTATGTTTATCACTATAGCACAGTGCACAGTGCCTGCATGTTGCATTCCCATACTACCAGTGTTGTAAACCTACTCATGGCCCATTCCTGCTTTTTCTGCTGTACATGTGTGTTACTCCTCACAGTGGTGGACTACAACTTTTTTCACCTCCATGTCCTACTTTCCATTCAAACACATGTACCTGTTACACTTGTATCTGTTTTGTGGGTGTGACAAGTTGTAAGAGAGTAGCATGGCAGAACATACGGGTTATGTCATAGTAGTCATTCACTTTTGAGAAGTAACTATGCTCTATGCAGGGTTTGTGTTGTACATAAATGTGTTGTGTGTGAAAGCTGGACCCACATATTCCTTACATGCTGTCACATGTGAATGTTGCAAATGTAACTGATATCTCTGTACCATGCTGACTACAGCATGAGGCTGTTTGCGGCACTTGCACATTGTACTGTTTTAAAGATATAAGAATGTGTGATGCTATATTTCAGACATGACTGTCATGATTATTTAGTGTGTTCATGGTTCACAATGGTTTCTATATTATTTGCGGGGTCTTAATGTGACCTTAAGCCGAATGTAATGCTGTAGAATATAAAATGATCAGAGAAAAAAATTACATGACACAAGTAAGGAGTTAAAGCCAGCATTCTCGATTTTCTTCAGGTGTGAAATTCATTAGGGGAACATAGGATATTATGACATTTTATACTTTCATGGCAATATTAACATATGATAGTGACAGTTGACATTATTCAGCAGTACTTAGATCCCATAGATTTGCACCCATGCCTGACTAACACACAGTCCGTTCATTTGTGAACTAGCTACAGCTTCCACAAAGAAACTGTATAACAATTGTCATAAAGTGCATTGTTAAAAATGTTTTCAACAGTGTGTGTGAATTAATATGGCCATGGTTAAAAGACAGAACAAGAGTTAGTGGATCAAAATCATCCCCCTGTGACAGAAGGATATCCAGGTAGATTTTTTCTCACCACATCTGTTCTCTAAAGCACTATTATAGCTCAACTGTGGTTTACAGTCTAATGAAACATAGATTGGGCTGGATCCAAGCCCTTGCCTAGGTAACTTACATTATTTTGACTTGTGTATGTGTGTTATGGACACCAGAAAACTAGCTGTGCAGCAGCTGACAGAAAACTCACATTTGAAAGGAGCATGAAAACATATGGAGGATTTACAAGTGTGAATTGTGAAACAGACAAAAATAATTGGTGGATTACAAGCCTCAACATACCTTATTGACAATTTGAATATTGTACCGAGATTACATCGATCTATGAAGATATTACAGTTGCAGTAATAAATGTCTACCCATGCCTATTAGAGTATTGCTGTTCTTTGTACATCGAAGCTATGTTCCATAGTGTCACAGCCGACATATATATATGTGGCCAAAGGCAAATTTTCATTGTTGTTTATCATAAGACAAGAAATTAGACTTACTATTTTCCAACTTTGAATAGCACCACTGCTCTTTGCTAACATCTACAAGCGATACACAATTTTAATTATGCAACTGGGCATACTTACTAAGAAGTACAGCAATAACTGTATCAAACCCCTCCTTCTGTCAAATATGTGCAAACTTTTTCACATCACAAACATCGAAGAATCCATTCTTCTATGTTACCAATTCCTTTTTACAGACTGAGACACTGCATGCTGCACTGGATTTCAACTCCTGCCTGCCTAACTCACATTTTCAAGATTTATACATTAACTACTAATGCCACAAAAGAAGTCATTCAGCAGTTTTCAGGCAGAGCACATCTGAACAGTTACAATTACTAGTGTAAGTGACTGAATATGACCATCACTAAAAGGAAATAGAATATATGAGAGATCAAAACTGTCACTTGTGAAAGTGTCACAATCAAATAAATTTCTCACATAAGTATACTGATAGACTGTATACTTTGCTGTATTTGAATTCTTGCTTGCCTAACTTAGATTTTCATTACTTATGATCCACCTACTGATGCCTCAGAAGAAGTCACACAAAAGTTGTTAGACAGCACATTTGAAGAGTTCCCAGCACCAGTGTGTGTAACTGAATATTGTCATGAACATGGTCTTAGTTGAAAAAAAATACAATGCATGGGGATCAAAACTTTCTCTTTGTGAAAGTGTCACACCATAGTTGAATTTCTCAAATTTCATCTGTTCAGTAACCCAGTACTTCTAAATAGCAAGTGCTTTTAACACGTGAATGAAAGTTGCACCTCACTGGATTTAAACTCCTGTCAACCTATCTCATACTCTCAAGATTTGTGCAGTAGTTACTACCACTACAGATGAGGCCATACAGCAGTTGCCCTACAGCACATATTTGAAAGGTTACCATTACTAATTTGTGTGACTGTTAAAAGACTGTACAACACATGGGGTTATCAAAACCTTCTGCTTGCGAAAGGCTTACATCCAAGTAAATTTCTTACATCACATCTGCTCAATACGCCAGTATTAGATGTCATGAATTGCTTTTTACATACAGATACAATACATACTGCACTGGTTTTGAACTTCTGCTTGCCTAATGTACATTCTCATAACTTAAAGACTACCAACTGACACCACAGAAGAAGTCATGCAGCAGCTGTCAGACAACACACATTTGAAAGGTTGCCATCACCAGTGTTTGTGTGTGCGTGTGTGTGTGTGTGTGTGTGTGTGTGTGTGTGTGTGTGTGTGTGTGTGTGTGTGTGTGTGTCTGAATACATCCTTGGCTAAAAGGGAGTACAGCATAAGAGGCATCACAATGTTTTGCTTATGAAAGTGTTACCACCAAGTAGAATTTCTCACAAGACATTTGCTCACTAGATCACAGGACAAGTCATACAGCAGTTGTCAGAAAGTACACATTTGGAGGGAGAGTATGGGCAATATCAAACAGATAAAATTACTCAATGAATCCTAAATGTCCACATACCTGACCATACTTAACTGACAATGTGAACATCACATCAGGAGTACATTGAACCATGGAAGCAGTTACAGTTATGATAATAACTGTCTCCTGATGTTTATAGCATTGTTACTTTCTGTCACACATTGAGGCTAAGCTCATTTATGCAACAGTTAACACATTAATGCAGGCAAAGACAATTATGTATCGTTTTTTGTCACATGATTTGAAGTGACACCTACCATTATCTAAATATGAGTAGAGATGCTGATTAATGTCAAGCTTTGCATAACATTAAATGCACAAAATAATATGTTGTGCTAATAAATGAACCAAATGTATGAAAAAGGACAATGTAGATCAAATATGAACCAACAAATAGAAGAACTTGTCCACTACAACTGAAGTATAAAGTTCAATAATAAAATGCACTTTCATCCTCAGAGGCACTTTTTAGACAAATAATACAACACTTAAAACCACTATAAGTAATGATCACGTGACTGTAATTAATGACATAAACCATGTTGTAATAAAACAAGTTTTAAAAAAACAGACTCATTGAAGCCTGGAGAAGCCATAACTTATAAACTAAAAATCCAAGGGCAGATTTAATAAACCCTACATGGCCTGCTTACACCAAGTACTCATCACACTGTGATGCGCACATGGCAGCACATTATTTTGCATTTAGTAAGCAGCTCTACACAGTGTGTAGAGCCATGCAACCACATTAAACACTATGGCATTCTAATTACAACATAAGCAGCTGAATTGTATGCAAATCAACCAATCCAAGATGGAGAAGCTATTCAACAAGCTACAAAGCAACTGTGTAGACCCAGTGCTGGTTTTCTGTGTGACTTCCAAGACCTATTGCAATGCAACCATGGAAAGGAGCCAACACAGAAAGAATGTTCGGGGCTGCTGTTGGTTTAATTCATGTGTATGTGCAACAGGCTGAAGTCTATGCTGCTGCTGCTAATAGACCAAGGCCAAGAAGGAGAAGAGTTGTCAGACCCTGATACATTTGTCATAATCTGCATGAGGTAGAAATTGTAGAGTGCTACATGGTGGATAGAGACACACTGCAGGAACTTTGCAACTTCTGTCATCCTTAACTGACAGCCAAACTGAGGGCAACCCATAACATTGGAGACAAATGTATCTGTAGCACTTAGAATTTTAGGTACAGAAACTTTTCAGAGACCAACAGGGGATGTGCTGGGGGTGTCAAAGGCATCAGCATCCAGGATCCTCCATCAATTTATTTATTTATTTATTTGTTTGTTTGTTCATTTGTTTGCTTGTTTATTGACATTAGGTGACCAGGAAAGTCTGACTGAGTTAGAAACCCATTTTCAGAGGAGGCCCAGGAAACAAAGCTCCAACAGTAAATTAAGAACAATAGCAGTAAAATGTATCATCAAGTTTAGGACATGATCATATTGTATAAGAAGCATATTAGGTAGTAGAGAAGGTACATAATAATTTTGCAATTAGATAATTTTTACAAAGTATATAATAGTCATTAGATTAAAAAAACACAGAACATGTGGCTTTGGAGAAGGAAGGTAATAAAATACACAGGAAGTGTTTAGAGGATAAACGAAGAATTAAAAAGGAGGGGTAAGTTACTAGGTGATTATGTGAGGTGTTATATTAGTAGTTCCAAGAAGAGAAGGGGATGACAGCTAAAGGTGAGGACTGGGCCAAAAATATGCAGGAGTTCTACCCTGTACCACATTACTCAGAAGTACTGAGTGCCATAGATTGTACACATATAGAAATGAAGGCACCACCCAGGGAACAGGGAAGGCTCTACATAAATAGAAAGGGCTTCCACTCTATTAACTGCCAAGTCATGTGTAATGTGAAGGGAGTCATTTTGAATGTGTGTGCTGTCAGCTTAGGCAGCTAACAACTCACATATCTGGCATACATCCCATATGTATCAGAAGGTCCCTAGGGATGATATCCCACAGGGGATGTAGGTCATGCACTGGAACCATGGCTGATGACACCCACACATGCTGCAGAACACCATAAAGAGGCACACACTCAAAGCAGAAATATCATAGAGTGTGTGTTTGGCTGCTGAAGTCGCAGTTCTGCTGCCTAGATACAGCTGGGAGAGCCATGCAGTACAATCCACGTACATGGACTGAAATATTCAGCATCTGTGCCATGCTTCACAACATCATCCTGAGAAAGCAGCTTCAGCAGGATCAACAAGGGGAAGGGGCAGACACCCCACTGCCAATGGCAAGGTCACCACAGCCACAAGCACGTAAGAGTCAGAGGGCAACCAGCAGCTGCTGTGGGTGTAGGCAGATGTGCATGCTCAATATGCTGTCACATTGGCTAAGAGTCAATGCATAGCACACTCACTCACCACCTAAGGGGCTAAAACCTTCATCTATGCACATACATATAGTAACATTCATGGCAGGCAGTGCTCGCAACCTTTACCTACCTATGTAATGTCTGTGTACTGCTACGATCAGACAGAGTCAGCCCTGAACTAAAACTATTGCAACTGCTGGATTTACAAGGTAAGTGCTGAACCTGGAGTGTATTGTGCAATAAAACTAATGAATGGCATGTCATTGCATGTTGTTACTTGGTAATGTAATCAAGAAAAAGGTGGCTGATTTGTACAGAAATGACTTTAACATGTAACAGTAGAGACTTCTGTGGATACATGTGTCCTCTATCAAGTAGTAGGCTTCATGCATCAAAGATTCACACATTCATACCTCTCAAGAGTATTAATAGTCACTGCTTGTCCACAGTTTGACCTCATACTTTTGTACTGGAAAATCATTAAAGAGAGACGTTAGAAAGTAATGATACGCATTTCAGTTTCAGACTTCACAACCCTCAGAAGA
The DNA here is from genome assembly GCF_019279795.1 of Protopterus annectens. Classification (NCBI taxonomy): domain Eukaryota; kingdom Metazoa; phylum Chordata; order Ceratodontiformes; family Protopteridae; genus Protopterus; species Protopterus annectens. The sequence goes on along the minus strand of NC_056743.1, from coordinate 1,646,023,267 downwards.
GTGTTAAAAAAAACTGATGCAAAAAATGTTTTGATTCTATCAACTGTCTAACTTTCTATGACCAACATTTGTCAAAAGTACAATTAGTGAAACACCATCACAAATGCAGATATACTAAGCACTAAGTCAGCTATGCACCCTGAGCATCAGACTGAAATGTTAAGTATTCCTGAATCCAAAAGATAAAAAACAAGGATGTGGCACAGTTATCATCACTTGCACAGGTGTTGTGTAGGGGGCAGGAAGCCTAGGCTGACACAAAAGGTCAGTGAGTGCATGAAAGTAAGAAAGAGAAGCAGGCAGACATTCAGATAAAGTAACAAATGGCCAGTGAGACAAAATTACTCCAGGTGAAATTAGTGTGCAAGTGTCTGCATGAACACAGTGAACCAGTATGCTAGCTCTATGTCTTGGTATGTTGGACTAGTGTAAGCTGTGCATGGTAGAGGTGGCAGTTCATCATTGTCATATGCAACCATGAGAACTGGCTCTGCCAGAAGTTGCACTGGCACATCTACTCCCATGGTCAAATGCACTGCTGTTACCTGAAAATGACTGATGTCTGCTGGATGAACTCCCCTCATGAGGATGCCTCAGACCACAACCCCATGGCCTGCCATGTCAGACTGTGGACACCTCAACCACTGACAGAGCAGTGTAAGTAGTTCCACTGTGGCAGCATGACTGGGCATGGCCATGTAAGCTACCATCAAATGATGTACCTGACATACACCCACATGGATGCTGTCTCACTCCCAGCAGATGCTCCATCACAGACACTGCCCAATTCAACATGTCATTCATGCAATCTATTGAATCAGCAACATGGTGGAGGCTGTCATACATGTCAGCCTGTGCTACATCTACCACCCTAAGCATTTCTATGGAGGACCTGTTAGAACAGGCCAATGCCTCCATGATGGCCCTAAACATCCATTGAGTGGCATAGGAAGACATACCTGTATCAGGTGGAGAATGGACAGCAGGCCTTCTCCAAGCACACTTCCCTAATCGAGTGTCTCATCCTCCACCTATCCAATATCTGAGGGCTCACTGGAAAGGGTTGGCATAAACCTACTGGCTATGTCCGATGGAATTATAGGGGATGCCTGAAAAGCAACCTCAGTGTCAAATTCAACCTCTGCACCCCCCAACTGTGCCTCTGTTTACCCTCCATCATCATCAGAGTCTGTGGATACTCTGACATCAGGCGGTAAAAGTACTACACTTCCACTGTCAGGATTACCTGTGATAATAAGCAATAGACATGGGAAATAAATTAATACCTACACTACTATAGTCCAATATATGCTAACACACTAACAGTGGTGCCACTACTACAGACACTGCAGCAATATATACAACAGTCCAGACACCCATATCACACATACAAATAAAATAAATATTTCTTTGAACTGCTCATCAATACTGACATAAAATGTTACACTTAACATGTGTAGATGATGCTATGCTTCCTATGGATGATAGTCCTGGAAGAAGTTAAGCAAAGGTAAAGATGCCATCATCATAATTAATGGTAACACAGGCAGTTAAAACTTTTTGCCCTTTGTATATTCATTAATGATGCTTCTAACAAGAACTTGGATGATGCATCCGCTGTAAGCCCATGTGTAATCAACCAGAATGCGTTGTTAACTGTAGCAATCTGCAACTACCCCCCAAATTAATTTAATGTTAAACAGAGTGCAAGTATTTGTTGTCAATATTTTACTATACAAGAAGTATCTAACAATTGTTATAGATAAGACTACCTGGAAGATCCTCCTGGAACATACTTGTCCTCTCTGAAATCGTAGCACAAACGCCAATGACATGCTGCTGTGCACTTTCCAGTCAGCTTTCTGCATCCGTGACAGTGGACAGGAATTCTTCATTTGCTGTTAGTGGTGGCTCAGAAACAGCACCCCCCCACCCAGGTACTCATTCATTTAGGGGCCACTGCAGTTGCTGTTCTCTGCACTGATTAAATCATTTCAGTAGCCCTATGGTGCACCTGATCATATGTCCTGCTCTGGTTGCCTACTGCATTCACATCAGCAACTATCTGCTGACATATCCTCACATCCCATCTCAAGCAGAAAGGCACTGTGACACATAAATGCTTCCATAATTACTTAATTTTCAGGGACACTGAAGGGTTTTTTTTTTGGGCCATTGGGATGCCTGGTTGCCATAGTCCTGGGTGACATAAAACATAAAAGAATGATAATGCACATATTTATCACATAATTAAAAGTCCTGTTTTCCATAACACATAAAATATAGTATTTTACTATTGCCCACTGGAGAAACATAACATTGTCAAGATATTCAAATATAGAAAAAAAAAGGAATTGTGTCATTGTAACATATTACAATCACACACAAAGCAAGGTTGGATCCAAAACAAGGAGATTAACAATAGCAAAGGTCTTGGATGTACCAAAACAGAAATGCAACTTTGCTCCCCCACCCCAAAAACAACAGGCTCATGACACATTTTGCTAACAAACCATCAATGAAATGCTAAACGTGTTATCAAATAAATTGCCCCTGAAACATGTGTGCAGATTTATTACAGAAAATTCCATTTTAAGCTATTGCCAGTCACGTCTATCTGTGGCCAGCACTCCCCTAGAGGTGTGTATGGTACATCCTAGAAGGCTAACACCCCTGTGCTATTGACAAGATAGGACATTTACATTTCATATAAATAACAATAGCAGAGTGTGCAGAAGAAAAACTGTTGTAACATTAGCACTTGCTATTACAGTTAATAAGGCTGTGTATCTGAGAAAGTGAAATGCCCTGACAAACATGCCCATGCCATCAGTAAACATCTAAGAAATGCATACAGATAAAAGTAGCACTTGCTAATGCATATGTATGTATATATATATATATATATATATATATATATATATATATATATATATATATATATACACACACACACACACACACATGTACACACATAAATGTTAACTGATTTTTCTTTCTGATATTTCAGCATATGCAGTATATAGCATACCTTATCAAAATCAGTAATCTTCTGTGCAGATAAATCTCAAAGTACAGTCTCCTCACCTTCAGACCTTCAAGTTGCCTAGCTACACTGTTCCATTTTTATGGTGTAGATTTAGGGATGCGAGCACAGTGAACTCATTAGAAATGTTGATTCCCAAATACTTGGCTATGTGTTTCAGATGTAAACATAGTGCAGGCACTCCCTCAATGTTTGTTACTAATGGATTGTAACTGTGAATGATTATTGGTAGGGAGAAGGAAAACACAACAGCAATTCAGACTCCCCTACCTCCAGTGGGTGTGTCACCCAGGTTAGACTTATAAAATGTAGAAGTAATTGTATCAAGGTTTTAAATGTAAGTAAGCAGCACATATTTCACAGTTTCTGTTCAGTAACATCCAACCTCCCTTTCATTTGTTGACAACTGTATATTATTGCCATTTAATATCCACACACATTTTAAGGACAATGATACTGAATGCCTTACAGACTGCATATCCCAGAGTATTGGTCAGATAAGACAAGAATGAAAAACAAACAAAGAGAGAGAAGACAGAGCTGCATTTATGCAAGCAATAGTTGTAAACGGTTGAGTGATCACTCAGTGCACTACATCTGAACTAAATACATGTTCAAACAACTTTCATATGTTTTGTTAGTACTGTGGATGATGTTGCAGTTGATTGTATGCACAATGATTTTAGTTCTCTGCTGTAAAGTTATTTGTGTGACAGTTTGTGTGGCAAAGAGGGATAAGACACCATTACCATATTTTGAAGGTTCATTAATGTGAGAGTTCAAACCAGACCTATGTAAAAATATTTCATGTGTACCAACATAAATTTTTGAATGTCAGGTTTAGTTGTGTCTATATTGTTTGTGCGATGCATAGCAATGCACAACAAACTTGGACTTGTGGTCCACCTAGAAAGCAAACAGAACACCTGCAGACAGGGCATAGACAATGTAAATGTCAGAAAGGATATATTGCTGCAGTTTTTGCTTTCAATCGCACAATGCACCTAAGCGATGTTGAGCAGCAGTTAGCATGCTTCCCCAACACATGCAGCCATCAAACTCCTGCAGACAAGGATGCAGAAGTCAAGAATTTAAAACAGATGCATTCCATTAATTATGTTGGATGCTGCACAAAGATGCTAAGCAATGTTGCGTGGTGGATAACACACAGAACTTAAGAATGACTAGAGAATTATGCAACTGTCATTTAACTATTCCTGTGGCAGCAGGTGTATGTTTAGGGCTGTAATAGAGATTGTCCTGGGTTCTAATACAGGAAGTGTAACATATTTTTATGTTGTGACAGTCTAGTTTATAGTAATAAACAGGAAAATATACAAGTGTGATTTCAACATTCTTGTGGCAAACAGGTCTTAGTCTAGGGCTGCCATACACATAGTTCTGAGTTCTAATACAGGAAATTACAGCCATTTTTACTGTTGTTTCATTTCACATTATATTCAATCTCACTTATAACACTTTAAACTTAATTATAAATAGTGGAGCTGATATAAATGAAATTTATGAGGGATAAGACACCCTTACTGTGTTTTAAGATGTATGACTGAGGGTATTCTATCCACTGTGTTTAAGTATAACACTGCTATCTGGACTTGGATGGCCTTCACACTTAAATAAGATACATACACAAATAAATCTAGATAGAAGGACCTTGTCAGGTCGCACACATACATGGTTAACACCTCAAACTGTCATCTGCATTTATGAATGATTCATGACTATGTCTGAGAAAGAATTCTTCTGTGGCAAAGATGGAAAATCACTACTGTTAAAGAAAATGTTTTGTCCCTTATGCCTAAGTTTGAATCCCACACTGTAAGAATCAATTTTATCAGTGTATAAAGCAAGCCCAAAAATGTGTCAGGTCATGAATTTCATGCCCTAGTGCATGACTTCAAAGTTAACTGACATAACTGTTACAGAAGCAGACACATCTCAAACTGGCAAGTGTCATATTAACCTTCCAGTTTCAACAATTGCTTTCCTCCCTGCTTGGCACTGTTGTTCTCTGCTTAACATCATGCAAACACATTTTTTGGGATTGTATACTACCAGTAAATGCGATAGGAATTGGCAGGAAATCATCATTTGCTATTGCACTACTTTTGAGATTAGACGTGTCTGGCATTAGACGAGAAGGTGGCCCAATTTATGGAGCAGAGGTGGGATCTTCAAGAGTCCAGAATATTTATTGAACTCTTGGTAAAGCACCACATCCAAAAGCTTTTGCTAATGTGACTATTCTGGCTCCCAGTACAAGTCTGAGGATTGGAATAATTTGGTCAAGGTTGTATCCAGTGTAACTGGCATCCCACATATTGGGGAACAGTGTAGGTACCATTTCAATGACCTAAAAGGTGCAAGAGGGATATGCTCATCCAGTGGTTGGATAAGTTTCCATCTAGTGACAACTCACAGTTGTGTATGTATGCTAATAAAGAGAATTTATAATACATAAACTGCTAAATATAGGCAAGTCTGGCATGCACAATGCTCTTCTGTTATTTTCTTTTCACAGCTAATCCTGAGAAATTAAGTTGAATCGGCAGGCTCATATTGATCATTTGGAAAGGCTGAGGGAACCAAGTGGTATATATGCAGCACACAAAGTATTATTGTCGCTTTAAAAGTTAAAGACAGAATTTTTTGTTTTCTATACCATAGTAGCAAAGTGAGCATGCATATCTTAACTGTAAAAGCAAGTAGGCATGCATAAGTCTGAAGCACAAACCAACTTTTGGAGTCAAGTGTAAGACTGCAGTCAGAGGTTGTGGGTTCAAATACCACAAGTCACAACTATACAATACTGAATTTCTTTACAAACTCTATACACGTGGCACAAATGCCTTGCTGTATAAGTGGCCCAAGCATATGTACAATATATGCACATTGCAAGGATTACTTTGAGCAATCTATAATTATAGCTTTTAGTTGTTAGGGTGTATACTTAAATATAAGTATACAAAATACAAATAAAGTATAATTGTGATAATGCATTGTATGTTACAAATAATGGTATTAATTTTCCCTCTTTTTTCTCTCACCCCAATCCTTATCTCTCTTTTTTTTTTCTATTATGTGTCATCAAAATGTCTCCATGTCATCCATCAGTAACAAACCATTAAATACTTCACAGCATAGCGAGGTAGGCCAGCACCAGTGCCCCAGCCTGATCGCCGTCCACTGGCTCCAGCACTGATGCCCAACATATCTTGGACCCAGTTGGCAGTACTGCATCTGCTGCCCCTGTACTACCTGTACCCTCAGGTAGTACTTCCCAAGCAGCTGGTGCTGTGGTACCCGACAGGAGTACTGGGGGGAGGTGGGGATTTCATGTTTTCCTGGTGTGCTTACCTCCATTCAATGATGCTTAAACAAGATGCGCTACATCAAAATACAGTAACATATGGTATAGATAGAGTAAAGTAAAATTGCATTACTTTATCAATGCCTATTTAAAAGTATTACATATATCTGGATTCAAACTCTATATCATCTGGGCTCAAAAAGGAACGTGTCAATGAAATGACACCTACTGCCACATAGTCAGCAAAGAAGCAAGTGTATTTCATATCTTCAGTACTGGGTACTCTCAAAATTTTAGCAATGAGGCTCGTGTTTGTGCAAAAATGGTGAAAGCAGTAGAAATGTGTATCTCTCGTGTGCAAACACTTTGGCAACCATCATGTAAACCCACTGCTGGCTGTTGCACTATGCAAAGTAAATACTAGCATGTATTACTTTTGTTTACTGTCCATTTAGTTTTCCTGCCATGAAAATACATGCGGAAATATAAAAAATGAAGGTGCTATATAAAAAATGTCAAATATTTACAATTCAGCCATGTGTTACCTCCACCCATGCACTGCACCCCTAGTCTCTCAGTTCTTGTTCACTAATATATCAACTACACTACATAAATTAATAACAAATGTTGTGTTATATACCATGCACATCTTTAAAAATGACAATGCACATTCATATGTTCCAATACTTAGAGTAATGTAGACACCTGCTTGCATAGAGTTTGTAAGCTGTCTCTTAAAGTATATCTGCATATTGGAACACAACCACCAAATACTACACATTGCACACTTATCGATCTGGTAACATGCAGAACATGAACCATCTTGAACGATGAACATGACTATAAATCCATTTAATGCAGTCCTCCCAACATCTCTGCAACATCCCGTGCTGATGTCATCCACTATATGTTGTCCTGTAGCCTTGTAAAAGTCAGACTTGTGCCATGGAACTTGCATAAAATATGGTGTTCTCCAGTCTGTGAACTTAGATGGGTATGGGTTATATTCACTGTAGTCAGGTGGGGTGTGTGTATGTCTGTGCACTTGCCTGACATTAGAGAAAGCATTTTACACTAGCATGTGGAACACTGCTATTACCATTTTCCTCTCAACAGACACGGGTGATGTCATCAGCTGTAAAGTGTTATCTAATACTCTCCGTGTCAGACTTGAGCTGTGGCACTTTCCTTAAATACAGAGCTCTCTAGTTGCTGTAATTAGGATTGTGTTCTCATTTCAGTCAACTCAAAGGTGTGTGTGTGTGTGTGTGTGTGTGTGTGTGTGTGTGTGTGTGTGTGTGTGTGTGTGTGTGTGTGTGTGTGTCTGTCTATAAGTGTGTATCTGACAGTTACCACTCCATTCATATGGATTGACAATATTTTGACACTTGCACATGCCTACACCTCCATTTCATGCAGGCTTCCCAACAATTTCTCTGCAACATACAGTGCTGATGTCATCCACTATAAGTTATCCTGTAGCCTTGTAAAAGTCAGACTATAAAGTATTGTCTGAGACTCTCCAAGTAAGACTTGAGCTTTGCCATTTGCCTTAAATACAGAGTTCTATAGTCAGTGTACGTAGCTAGGTAGGGGTTCTGTATTCACTGCAGTCAACTGTGTGTGTGTGTGTGTGTGTGTGTGTGTGTGTGTGTGTGTGTGTGTGTTTGTGCACTTGCTTGGCATTAGAGAGAGCATTTTACACCAGCATATGGGACATTGTTATTACCATTTTCTCCTCACCAGACACTGCTGATGTCATCAGCTATAGCTGATTCTCAGATGTGCAGTATTTGCATCAGGGATGGTCAGAGACTGGCCTGTAGGCCAGGCACAAGTCCCCTCATCCTATATGATACAAATTACAGTGACAGGAATTTCCGTCTATCCACATATGTTATGACATGGTTTGTAGGGGCTGTATTTTCTGGGTGAAAAATCATGAGCCTTTTCTATATGGACACTACTAATATCCCGGCTGTATGCAACAGACAAGTGTGAGTTTTTAATGCTCCATCCATGTCTTCTGTATCTGTTAGTTGTCCTGAAAGAGGTCATCAAGTGCATGCATGATGAGAACACTATCATTGTGTGGAATTTGATCAGGCCAAGGCATTTAACACCAATCCACACTGAGGTATTCACTCAGCACTATCAGATGTTGCCATAAATGCCTATATCACCAAGTGGGTAGACCACTGGATCACATACATGGCACCTATATATGTTGAATGTGTGATGTGATGTATATCTCTGGTCCAGTGATCAGGTCCATACATCAGGGGTGTTGATAGGCCCTTTCCTGTCCATTATTTAAGTCAGAGAAGTCAAGAATGACATACACATGCTGTGTCCAAACAGCTACCTGGAGGACTACAGACTGTGGGCAATCATTGACTCCATCTGTGATATTAGTGTTATACAAACAGTATTACACACACCAAAGAGTTCAGCTACAGCCATCACAACACATGAGGAAACAAAAACATTGGGGGATTTGTTACTATATGAAAACAAATGCACATCCCAAGGATAATGTAAACATTACACACTATAATCAGACTAATTGGTATGTGACCTGTGTCCTGGGGTGTATGGTATGTGGAACATCCACCAGCATCAGGCCACAGTGGTGAGTACTACGTTGTATGTAGCACAACTACTGAGTATGTGCAGAACATCCACATCAAAGGCCATTATACCTCCATAGTTCACAGCCTTCCTTCATCACACCAATAACTGAGTACAATGCACCTTTCTTTATGTACCTCACTAAACATATTTCACTGATGTGTAAATGAAGTGTAACACCTTTGCCACAGTGTTGTGTTACACATCTCATTGTCCATACCTAGGTATTCTTTTTGTTGCATAAACATTACTGTCTGATGATGTGGAATACCCATCAAGGTGTTATATCAGATGCATGTGTGATACCTGTTCCAGTGATGCACACAGCACATCCATAGCTGCTTGACAACATTGATGGCATAGGTTACATTCATGTCAGTGTGAATTGTGCCATATATATGTCATGCACACCAGTCAACTTGCCTGGATTTATCATAATGTCACATACAGGTATAGGAGTGTCCCTCTTAACTCCTCCAGCAGATGTTACAGTGTCAGGATGGTGTGTTTGATTACTCTCATAGACTGCTGACATGTCATAGTAGTTGTACAAGTGTGTTCATGCAGAACCATCTATGATCTCTCAGAGTCACATACGTTGTGTCAGAGACATGGGATTACTGGTGGTATTATTCTGATATTGTCCATGGTTGTGCATGCTTCTTTTGCTGTTGTCCACGGGCCTGTAACTGTGTCTCACTTGTTGGAGACCTCTGCTGACATTACACTCATAGTCAGGCAAATCAGTTTGCACAGCTTCACAACATGCATCCAATACCACTTGTATATAACATCCCTGATAGATGTCCTCTCCATTGTTCATGTCAGGCTGTTTATCTCACAAAGACATTTTCTCCATTGTTATGTCACCTTGTCTGACAGTCACAAAATATACAATTTTACGGTGATGTCTGTACTATAATATGGTGATATGTGATTAGTGTTCTTGCTATAACTGTCTTCCATTTGCATGCCCTCATCTGCTGTACATTACGATGTTTCACCTGTCCTCTTTCCCTGTGTTCATTCCTACAGTTCATCTGTTTGTGGCTATGCAGTATACACACTTCCCTTGACTGTCTATTTTAAATGCCAGGCCATGTACCCTTACAGATCATTTACAAAACATTTGTACAGAATGGCTGGAATGGGATTTCACGATACTCTGCATTTTATACACTGTTATGTACTATGTTTGGACCATACACACTACTATATAATAAACACTGCAAATCATTGTGGCATTCTGAGCAATCCTGCTAACCTAGATAGCTGTACTGTAAATAGGTTTGCTATTGCTGTTGCTTTATATGATTTTCCAGCCATGAAACCACACTTGTTTATATTTAAACACAGTGTGTGGCATGAATAAGTTCCCTATTACGCTGTCGCAGACGCAGGTTGTCGAATGCGTAAAGCATGAAAAGGCAAAATAGTGAAGCAGTGTTTCAGCGAATTCTTTTCCTGGGAAAGAATTTGTTTGGCAGCTTTCGCTACTTTGCCTTTTCGGCACTGTAGTGCGATCTCGGAGTTGGTATATCTAAGTAGGGAGCTGTCTTTTTTTTTTTTTTTGTGTTGGAACAGCGATTGTTTTCCATTGGAAAATAATCGCTGTTCTGAAGTTTCGACATAAGCTTTCTCTTACATGAGGTTGATTATCTGTTGTTCGCTTTTCTGAGCGTGCGATATGATAATATAGACCCCATGAATATGCCATTACCGCTGCTGCTCACCATGCAAACACGTAAAATCCATGTAGGCTTTGCATGAAGCTTACACAGAGTTTATTGAATCCCACAATAAATCTAATTCAGATTTCTCAGTGACATTCAAAACATCACCCTCATGTAAAGACAAAAATCACCCTCATGTAAAGACACATTAATTAATTGTAAGGCAGAAAATTTACAAACATGATGCAGGCCAGAAGATTTTACAAATCTAGCTGTAGAATTTATCAGTTTAAAATATCATAAATACATTCAATGACCCTTTCCTTTAATGTCCTCTTCATTATTTCAACATAAAAACAACTACAAATTTCATAATTAGCAATGTCAACAAATTCACTGTGTTACAGTCAGCACAGTTATTGTACTTGTATATCCTTTTTGTTTTGTGATGTACAAATCTCCATGTTTTTGAAACAAATGAACAATAATTATTTATTTTTTTAACATCTGTTTACCGGGAAAGTCTGACTTGGAACAAAGCCAATTTTCAGTGGAGTCCCAGGAAGAAATGTTCCAGACTCATGTGTTTGTATGTGGGAGGAAAGCAGAGTACCCAGTGAAAACTCACAGGAATGCAGGAAGGATATACAGACTCCACATAGAAGGCACTCTATCCAAGAATCAAACTGGAGAACTTCTTGTTGTGAGGCAACGTTACCAGTGCACAACTGTGCCATCCAGTGAGCCTACAATTGTACTGTTCAAACTATAATGTCCATGTGTGTGTGATGTGATAAATGTGTTACTTCAGATGAAATGTCATAGTAGGGAATAATATATATGTGTGTGTGTGTGTGTAAGACTAATGCAAATTACATTTGCACATTACAGGAATGGAAGTCATCATGGAGTAAGTGATATGCTCCACTTCAAATTGTATCAGGTGACAGCACAGAGGAATGAGTATTGTCATGTTCATAGGTTCATAGGTTCATAGGTTCATACTAGGCTATCTGCCCTAGGGCATTTCTAAGCCTAGCCAGAATGTGTTTGGCTTTCGCCACCCATTTTAAATTTATTTTGCTATGCCCTTTTTCGAGGTTAGTATACTGTGCCTCTGTCTAACAGTGACACAGAAGTGATACCCGGGGTAAACCTATGATCTCCCATCCACTCATCAAGATTCCTCTTGAAGAGAGTCAATGAGGGACTCTGCCTAACCTGGACTGGGATTTTATTCCAGAGTGAAGGGAGCCTCTGGGTTATGAATCTGTCCCTCCAGCATGTCCTATTTATTTCAGTGCTGAGGTTCAAGTCTCTCGTGCGTGTAGCTCGATGGGATTTGGATTTTCTGAGGTGCAGCATGTCCATTAATTCTGGGTTGGACATGGCTTTATACGTCAGGCACAGATCTCCTCTGAACAGGCGGTATGCCACTGAGTAGAGCTGGAGTTTCTTTAACCGGGCAGCATATGGCATCTGTTTGAGCCCTTTGATCCTCTTGGTGAGGTACTTTTGGGGTCTTTCCAGTTGCGTCTGATATGTCACAGATGAAGTAAGTATTCAAAAAGGAGATCACTAAAGGCATGACACAGGGCTTGAGCAGGATGGTTTTGGGTGACAGTGACATAATATAACATACAGGGGTGTAACCCATGTATCTAACATTAATTTCCTCCATATTAGTGAAGTAGCCAGTGTTACAAGTAAGCCTGTCTGTATGTGTTCATCAGTGAGAAATGACAGTTAAGTGTGTAGCATTTGCAGACTATCAAAGCAAAAATGCAAATAATGTCAGTGCTGCAGTTTGAAATATCAGTTTGTAAATATGGCTGCAAGTTTACCTGTGTAATGACAGTATCTGAATCTGAAGGAAAATCTGATGCAATCTCACCCTTAGTGACATTTACCACTGCCCTGAGTGCAATGGCATGGACTCCTCATATAAATTACACTTTGAGCCATGAAAGCATATTCAAATAACAGAGCCAACTGACATTATTATTATTCTGCCAGGATCACTTACTGATGCACAATGTTGTTAATAACAGGTGCTCAACCAATGACAAAGTCTTAGCTTATATGCAGGATTTTTTTCCTGCCATAGGACGAGATATAGCAATAGCCTTTGCTGCTCTTTGCCAAGCACTGCAGAATGGATGAGTAGAGAAATAGATATTTTTTGCTTATTAGCCAGTTATGGCCATGTCTATGGTGTGTTCACCTATTTTTTGATTAGATTAAAGGAGGGGAAATGGGATATGACAGAGATGAAATGGGGTACAAACAAAGGTTAGAACACCAGGTGAGTAATTCAAGAATGAGTAGGATGGAGATAGGATCTTAGTATATCTATCCTCTTATTGAGACACTAATAATGTAGATGTACTTATAATTTATACATTTTTAGATAGGTATATCAAACATGATGCACGACAATAAGTTAATAATATTGTGTAATCAATTGGACCAAATCAGGTGTGTAGTAGGTGAAGTGGAGAGTTATGTATGGGACTGTATGTTTTTGTACAATAGATGCCCATTTTACTTTTTCTATCAGACAGTAAGGCTGGGGAAGGCAATAAGAGACATTCAGTATCTGCACTATAAAATTCATATTGAACAAATTTGCTCTGTGGAGGAATGTTACCAACAGGGATCAAACCTTAAATTGTATAAATAATTTATAGCTAAAGGATCTAATGCTGGAGCTATGTTGGCTTTGCATGCCCAGAATATGCATAATAAGTTAGTAATCTAACAACCACTTTTTCTGGATTTCTAAAAACTTTACATTTTAGTACAACTAAGTTTTGGACAACATTGCACTCTATAATATTTCACGCCGTAAGTACCTCATGCCTTCCTTAGGCATTGTATTCCCCTGATATGCCTCATAAATTCCTTCAATCTCTGCATGGTCTGCACATAAGGAAAGAGACTAATGGAGAAGTGTTTCATGCCATGTCATGGTTGTGGTCTGCATAGGTGTGCGATGATATACTTACAGTATAGAGGTAGTGTGTTGACCATATAACATCCTCCCATCAATGACAAAGGTCACCTTTGCAATGCTTCATGTCACTGGAGTGCTGACAACACTGTTCACCTGTATGAGGAATGCCAGTATCATGGGAGACAGCCATGGCCAAATTATTCCATGTTTGAAACCTGTTATAGCCCCCTGCACTAGACTGTAGCTGTACTATTTTATGAGGAGGTGTATAAAAATTTAGATCCTTCCTCATACCACCTCTGATCTCTAAGTGGAAACCTCCTCTTATTTTCACCAGACATGTGTCTCCTTTACAAATCTCAGAAAAAATGGTAGGGAATTCATACCAAAACTGATCTCATGTGCTCCATCTTATGCCCAATGATGGAAAAACAGGACCCCTAAAGTTGTGAGGAGGATAGCAAAAAATGAAAAATACATGTAGTGTATTTTGTATGGTTAGAATCTTAATTTTGGAGAGAAACATGACAATTCTGCTTGTGAATGTGCATGTGGACTGATGGTCTCATATGCTCCATACCAACTCTAGCTCATGCTGGTTAATAGTGATATATTGAATCTATTTCAGTGGACATTCTTCAACTTCTTTGCATGTGCACAAAGATGGGTTATAAAATTCATGAGGTTAACAGTCTTACACACAAGTATTTCCCTAACTAATTCTGGTGTTTCTAGGTATTGTCCTTATGTAATTCCTTAACAGAATTAGAGGATACATTGGAATCAAACCTGTAAATCCAAACAGCATTGTCTACTGAACTATTTATTAAATAGCTACACTACAGAGGAAATGACATTACATAGATGTGAGTTGAGTGCTAGCAAAGTGTGGATAACTGGAAAATAAGCTATGTAACACATGCTGTAGCATAATGTGGAGCAAAAATACTATGGCATGTCTTTCAATACTTTAGAAATTTCACCATATGTATTAGTTATTGATAAATTGAGGTGCATGTCTGTGATGGGATTGTGTGTTATCTAAAAGCATTACCAAGATTTGTCATGTGAATATATAAAGGACATTAGCCAGGTATGCCACTGTAGCTGTGAGAGGAGATGTGTATCAGAATATTCATTACAATGCACTACATCTGCAGACTGACATGATTCTGTGATAGGACTAGTGTACCAGGATTTACATTACAATGTACTACATCTGCAGAATGACATGGTACTGTGAGAGGATTAGTGTACCAGGAAAAACACTGTGTTCTACATTTGCAGACTGAAATGATACTATGAAAGGACTAATGTACCAGGATTTACACTGCACACATCTGCAGACTGACATAATACTGTGAGAGGATTAGTGTACCAAGATATACATTGAAATGCACTACATCTGCAGACTGACATGATACTGTGACAAGATTAGTGTACCACAATATGCATTACAATGTACTACAACTGCAGACTGGCATGATACTGTGAGAGAATTAGTGTACCAGAATAAACATTGTATTCTACATCTGCAGACTGACATGAGACTGTGAGAGGATTAGTGTACCAGGTTAAACTTTGTGTTCTACATCTGCAGACTGACATGATACTGGGAGAGGACTAGTGTACCAGGATATACATTACAATGTACTACATCTGCAGATTGGCATGATACTGTGACAGAATTAGTGTAACAAGATATACATTACAATGTAATACATCTGCAGACTGGCATGATACTGAGAGAGGATTAGTGTACAAGGATATACATTGTGTACTACATATGTAGACTGACATGATACTGTGAGAGGATTAGTGTACCATGATATACATTGCAATATACTACATCTGCAGACTGACATGATACTGAGAGAAGATTAATGTACCAGGAAAAACATTGTTTTCTACATCTGCAGACTGGCATGATACTGTGTGAGGATTAGTGTACCAGGATAAACATTGT
This sequence comes from Protopterus annectens, assembly GCF_019279795.1. Taxonomy (NCBI): domain Eukaryota; kingdom Metazoa; phylum Chordata; order Ceratodontiformes; family Protopteridae; genus Protopterus; species Protopterus annectens. The sequence goes on along the minus strand of NC_056743.1, from coordinate 1,646,007,667 downwards.
GTTCAACATCTGAAGACTGGCATGATACTGTGAGAGGACTAGTGTACCAGGATACACATTGTGTACTGTATCTACAGACTGACATGATACTATTTGAGGACTAATGTACCAGGAATACATTGCACACTACATCTGCAGACTGACATGATACTGTGAGAGGATTACAGTACCAGGATATACATTACAATGTACTATATCTACAGACTGACATGTTATTATGAGAGGATAAGTGTGCTAGGATATACATTCTGTACTACATCTGCAGACTGACATGATTCTGTGATAGGACTAGTGTACCAGGATATACATTACAATGTACTACATCTGCAGACTGACATGATACTGTGAGAGGATTAGTGTACCAAGATATACATTACAATAAACTACATCTGCAGACTGGCATGATACTGTGAGAGGATTAGTGTACCAGGATAAACATTGTGTTCTACATCTGCAGACTTAAATGATACTATGAGAGGACTAATGTACCATGATTTGTAATGCACACTACATCTGCAGACTGACATGATATTGTGATAGGATTAGTGTAACAAGATAGACATTACAATGTACTACATCAGCAGACTGACATGATACTGTGAGAGGATTAGTGTACCAAGATGTTCATTACAATGTACTACATCTGCAGACTGGCATGATACTGTGAGAGGATTAGTGTACCAGGATAAACATTGTAGTCTACATATGCAGACTGACATGATACTGTGAGAGGATTAGTGTATCAGGATAAACATTGTTTTCTACATCTGCAGACTGACATGATACAGTGAGAGGACTAGTGTACCAGGATATACATTACAATGTACTACATCTGCAGATTGGCATGACACTGTGAGAGGATCAGTGTACCAAGATATGCATTACAATGTAATACACATGCAGATTGGTATGATACTGAGAGAGGATTAGTGTACCAGGATAAAGATTGTTTTCTACATCTGAAGACTGACATGATACTGTGAGAGGATTAGTGTACCTGGATAAACATTGTTTTTTACATCTGTAGACTGACATGATACTGCAAGAGGATTAGTGTACCAGGATATACATTGAGAACTACATCTGCAGACTGACATGATACTGTGACAGGATTAGTTTACCAAAATATACATTACAATGTACTACATTTGCAGACTGACATGATAGTATGAGAGGATTAGCGTACCAGGATATACATTGAGTACAACATCTGCAGACTGACATGATACTGTGAGAGAATTAGTATACCAGGATATACACTACAATGTACTACATCTGCAGACTGACATGATACTGTGAGAGAATTAGTATACTAGGATATACACTGCAATGTACTACATCTGCAGACTGACTTTATACTGTGAGAGGATTAGTGTACCAAGATATTCAATACAATGTACTACATCTGCAGACTGGCATGATATTGTGAGAGGATTAGTGTACCAGGATAAACATTATTTTCTACATCTGCAGACTGGCATGATACTGTGAGAGGATTAGTATACCAAGATGCACATTACAATGTACTACATCTGTAGACTGGCATGATACTGTGAGAGGATTATTGTACCAGGATACACATTATTTTCTACATCTGTGACTGGCATGATACTGTGGTAGGATTAGTGTACCAGGATAAACATTGTTTTCTACTTCCGCAGACTGACATGATACTGTGAGAGAATAGTGTACCAAGATATACATTACAATATACTACATCTGCAAAGTGACATGATACTATGAGAGGATTAGTGCACCAGGATACACATTGTGTACTACATCTGCAGACTGACATGATACTGTGAGAGGATTAGTGTGCCAAGATATACATTGCATTATACTACATCTGCAGACTGGCATGATACTATAAGAGGATTAGTGCACCAGGATGAACATTGTTTTCTACATCTGCAGACTGGCATGATACTGTGAGAGGACTAGTGTACCAGGATACACATCATGTACTGCATCTGCAGACTGACATGATACTGTGAGAGGACTACCAGGATATAAACAACAATGTACTACATCTGCAGACTGACATGATACTGTGAGAGGATTAGTGTACCAGAAAATACATTGTGTACTACATCTGCAGACTGACATGATACTATGAGAGGATTTGTATAATAGGTTATACATTACAATGTCGTACATCTGCAGACTGACATGATACTGTGAGAAGATTAGTGTACCAAGAAATGCATTGCAATTTACTACATCTGCAGACTGACATGATACTAAAAGAGGATTAGTGTACAAGGATATACAATACAATGTACTATAACTACAGACTGACATGATACTGTGAGAGGATTAGTTTACCAGGATATACATTGAGTACTACATCTGCAGGCTGACATGAAACTATGAGAGGATTAGTATAATAGGATATACATTGCAATGTACTACATCTACAGATTGATATGATACTATGAGAGGATTAGTGTAACAGGATATATATTGTGTACTACATCTGCAGACTGAAATTATACTATGAGAGGACTAATGTACCAGGTTATACATTGCACACTACATCTGCAGACTGACATGATACTGTGAGAGGATTAGTGTACCAGGATATACAGTGTGTACTACATCTGCCGACTGACATGATATTGTGAGAGGACTAGTATACCAGGATATACACTACAATGTACTACATCTGCAGACTGATATGATACTGTTAAAAGATTAGTGTACCATGATAAACATTGTGTACTACATCTGCAGATTGACATGGTACTATGAGAGGACTAGAGAACCAGGATATACATTACAATGTACGACATATGCAGACTTGCATGATACTATGAGAGGATTAGTGTACCAGGATATACATTACAATGTACTATATCTACAGACAGACATGATACTGTGAGAGGATTAGTGTACCAGGATAAATATAGTTTTTTTACATCTGTAGATTGACATGATACTGTATGAGGATTAGTGTACCAGGATATACATTGAGAACTACATCTGCAGACTGACATGATACTGTGACAGGATTAGTTTACCAAAATATACATTACAATGTACTACATCTGCAGACTGACATGATAGTATGAGAGGATTAGCATACCAGGATATACATTGAGAACAACATCTGCAGACTGACATGATACTGTGAGAGGATTAGTATACCAGGATATACACTACAATGGACTACATCTGCAGACTGACATGATACTGTGAGAGAATTAGTATACTAGGATATATACTACAATGTACTACATCTGCAGACTGGCATGATACTGTGAAAAGATTAGTGTACCAAGATATGCATTACAATGTACTACATCTGCAGACAGGCATGATACTGTGAGAGGATTAGTGTACCAGGATAAACATTGTGTTCAACATTAGCAGACTGACATGATACTATGAGAGGGCTAATGTACCACAATATACATTGCACACTACATCTGCAGACTGACATGATACTGTGAGAGGATTAGTGTACCAGGATATACATTACAATGTACTATATCTACAGACTGACATGTTATTGTGAGATGATAAGTGTACTAGGATATACATTGTGTACCACATCTGCAGACTGGCATGATACTCTGAGAGGATTAGTGTAGAAGGATATATATTGTTTTCTACATCTGCAGACTGTCATGATACTGTGAGAGGATTAGCATACCAGGATATACATTGTGTACTACATCTGCAGACTGACATGATACTGTGAGAGGATTAGTGTACCAAGATATATATTACAATATACTACATCTGCAGACTGGCATGATACTGTGAGAGGATTAGTGTACCAGGAAAAATAGTGTGTTCTACATGTGCAGACTGGCATGATACTGTGAGAGGATTAGTGTACCAAGATATACATTACAATGTACTACATCTGCAGACTGGCATGACACTCTGAGAGGATTAGTGTACCAGGATAATTTTTTTTTCTACATCTGCAGACTGGCATAATACTGTTAGTGGATTAGTGTACCAGGAAAAACATTATGTTCTATATCTGCAGACTGTCATGATACTGTGAGAGGATTAGTGTACCAAGATATACATTACAATGTACTACACCTGCAGACGGGCATGATATGAAGAGAAGATTAGTGTACCAGAATATTCATTGTGTACTACATCTGCAGATGAAATGATACTGTGAGAGGATTAGTGTACCAAGATATACATTACATTGTACTACATCTGCAGACTGGCATGATACTATGAGAGGATTAGTGTACCAGGAAAAACATTGTGTTCTACATCTGCAGACTGGCATGATACTGTGAGAGGATTAGGGTACCAAGATATACATTACAATGTACTACATCGGCAGACTAGCATGAGACTGTGAGAGGATTAGTGTACCAGGATAAACATTGTGTTCTACATCTGTAGTCTGATATTATACTATGAGAGGGTTATTGTTCCTGGATATACATTGCACAGTACATCTGCAGACTGACATGATACTGTGAGAGGTTACTGTATCAGGATATACATTACAATGTACTATATCTACAAACTGACGTTATTGTGAGAGGATAAGTGTACTAGTATATACATTGTGTACTACATCTGCAGACTGACATGATACTGTGAGAGGATTAGTGTACCAAGATATATATTACAATGTACTGCATCTGCAGACTGGCATGATACTGTGAGAGGATTAGTGTACCAGGAAAAATATTGTGTTCTACATCTGCAGACTGGCATGATACTGTGAGAGGATTAGTGTACCAAGATATACATTACAATGTACTACATCTGCAGACTGGCATGACACTCTGAGAGGATTAGTGTACCAGGATAATTTTTTTTCTACATCTGCAGACTGGGATAATACTGTTAGTGGATTAGTGTAACAGAAAAAAACATTATGTTCTAAATCTGCAGACTGTCATGATTCTGTGAGAGGATTAGTGTACCAAGATATACATTACAATGTACTACATCTGCAGACTGGCATGATATCAAGAGAAGATTAGTATACCAGGATATTCATTGTGTACTACATCTGCAGATGAAATGATACTGTGAGAGGATTAGTGTAGCAAGATATACATTACATTGTACTACATCTGCAGACTGGCATGATACTGTGAGAGGATTAGTGTACCAAGATATACATTACAAAATACTACATCTGCAGACTGACATGATACTGTGAGAGGATTAGTGTACCAGGATAAACATTGTGTTCTACATCTGTAGACTGACATTATACTATGAGAGGGCTATTATACCAGGATATACATTGCACAGTACATCTGCAGACTGACATGATACTGTGAGAGGATTACTGTATCAGGATATACATTACAATGTACTATATCTACAGACTGACATGTTATTGTGAGAGGATAAGTGTACTAGGATATACATTGTGTACTACATCTGCAGACTGACATGATACTGTGAGAGGATTAGCATACCAGGATATACATTGTGTTCTACATCTGCAGACTGGCATGATACTGTGAGAGTGTACCAAGATATACATTACAATGTACTCCATCTGCAGACCGGCATGACACTCTAAGAGGAATAGTGTACCAGAATAATTTTATTTTCTACATCTGCAGACTGGCATAATACTGTTAGTGGATTAGTGTACCAGGAAAAACATTATGTTCTAAATCTGCAGACTGTCATGATACTGTGAGAGGATTAGTGTACCAAGATATAAATTACAATGTACTACATCTGCAGACTGGCATGATATCAAGAGAAGATTAGTGTACCAGGATATTCATTGTGTACTACATCTGCAGATGAAATGATACTGTGAGAGGACTAGTGTACCAAGCTATACATTACAATGTACTACATCTGCAGACTGACATGTTACTGTGAGAGGATTAGTATACTAGGATATACACTACACTACAATGTACTACATCTGCAAACTGACATGATACTGTGAGAGGATTAATGTACCAAGATATACATTACAATGTAATACATCTGCAGACTGACATGATACTGTGAGAGGATTAGTGTACCAGGATAAACATTGTGTTCTACATCTGTAGACTGACATTATACTATGAGAGGGCTATTGTACCAGGATATACATTGCACAGTACATCTGCAGACTGACATGATACTGTGAGAGGATTACTGTATCAGGATATACATTACAATGTACTATATCTACAGACTGACATGTTATTGTGAGAGGATAAGTGTACTAGGATATACATTGTGTACTACATCTGCAGACTGACACGATACTATGAGAGGATTAGTGTACCAGGATATACATTGTGTACTACATCTGCAGACTGACATGATACTGTGAGAAGATTTGTGTACCAAGATATACATTACAATGTACTACATCTGCAGACTGGCATGATACTGTGAGAGGATTAGTGTACCAGGAAAAACATTGTGTTCTACATCTGCAGACTGGCATGATACTGTGAGAGGATTAGTGTACCAAGATATACATTACAATGTACTACATCTGCAGACTGGCATGACACTGTGAGAGGATTAATGTACCAGGATAAACATTGTTTTCTACATCTGCAGACTGGCATGATACTGTGAGAGGAGTACTTTACCAGGAAAAACATTGTGTTCTACATCTCTAGACTGGCATGATACTGTGAGAGGATTAGTGTACTGAGATATACATTACAATATACTACATCTGCAGACTGGCATGATACTGTGAGAGGATTAGTGTACCATGATAAACATTGGTTCTACATCTGCAGACTGGTATGATTTTGTGAGAGGATTAGTGTACCAGGATAAACATTGTATTCTACATCTGGATACTGGCATTACACTGCGAGGGGATTAGTGCACCAGGACATACATTGTGTACTACATCTGCAGACTGGCATGATACTGTGAGAGGATTAGTGTACCGAGATATACATTACAATGTTCTACAGCTGCAGACTGGCATGATACTGTGAAAGGATTAGTGTACCACGGTAAACTTTGTGTTCTAAATCTGCAGACTGACATGATACTTTAGAGGATTTGTGTACCAAGATATACATTTCAATGTACTACATCTGCAGTCTGGCCTGATACTGTGATAGGATTAGTGTACCAGGATAAACATTGTTTTCTACATCTGCAGACTGACATGATACTGTGAGAGGATTAGTGAAACAGGATATACATTGAGTAATACATCTGCAGACTGACATGATTCTGTGAGAGGACTAGTGTACCAGGATATACATTACAATGTACTACATCTGCAGACTGGCATGATACTGTGAGAGGCTTAATGTACATGGATAAACATGGTTTTCTACATCTGCAGACTGGCATGATACTCTGAGAGGATTAGTGTACCAGGAAAAATATTGTGTTCTCCATCTGCAGACTGGCATGATACTGTGAGAGAATTAGTCTACCAAGATATACATTACAATGTACTACATCTGCAGACTGGCATGCCACTGTGAGAGGATTAGTGTACCAGGATACATTTTTTTCTACATCTGCAGACTGGCATAATACTGTTAGTGGATTAGTGTACCAGGAAAAACATTATGTTCTAAATCTGCAGACTGGCATGATACTGTGAGAGGATTAGTGTACCAGGAAAACATTGTGTTCTACATCTGCAGACTGGCATGATACTGTGAGAGGATTAGTGTACCAAGATACACATTACAATGTACTACATTGGCAGACTGGCATGAGATTTTGAGAGGATTAGTGTACCAGGATAAACATTGTTTTCTACATCTGCAGACTGGCATGATACTGTGAGAAGATTAGTTTACTAGGAAAAACATTGTGTTCTACATCTGCATACTGACATGAGACTGTGAGAGGATTAGTGTACCAGAATATACACTACAATGTACTACATCTGCAGACTGGCATGATACTGTAAGAGGATTAGTGTACCAGGAGAAACATTGTGTTCTACATCTGCAGACTGACATGATACTGTGAGAGGACTAGTGTACCAAGATATACATTACAATGTATTGCATCTGCAGACTGACATGATACTGTGAGAGGATTAGTATACTAAGATATACCTTACAATGTACTACATCTGCAGACTGGCATGATACTGTGAGAGGATTAGTGTACCAGGATAAACATTGTGTTCTACATCTGTAGACTGACATGATACTATGAGAGGGCTAATGTATCAGGATATACATTGCACACTACATCTGCAGACTGACATGATACTGTGAGAGGATTAGTGTACCAGGATATACATTACAATGTACTACATCTACAGATTGACATGTTATTGTGAGAGGATAAGTGTACTAGGATATACATTGTGTACTACATCTGTAGACTGACATGATACTGTGAGAGGATTTGTGTACCATGATATACATTACAATGTACTACATCTGCAGACTGGCATGATACTGTGAGATGATTAGTGTACCAGGAAAAACATTGTGTTCTACATCTGCAGACTGGCATGATACTGTGAGAGGATTAGTGTACCAAGATATACATTACAATGTACTACATCTGCAAACTGGCATGACACTGTGAGAGGGTTAATTTACCAGGATAAACATTGTTTTCTACATCTGCAGACTGGCATGATACTTTGAGAGGATTAGTGTACCAGGATAAACATTGGTTCTACATCTGCAGATTGGCATGATTTTGTGAGAGGATTAGTTTACCAGGATAAACATTGTATTCTTCATCTGGAGACTGGAATTACACTGCGTGAGGATTAGTGTACCAGGATATACATTGTGTACTACATCTGCAGACTGGCATGATACTTTGAGAGGATTAGTGTACCGAAATATACATTACAATGTTCTACAGCTGTAGACTGGCATGATACTGTGAGAGGATTAGTGTACCAGGGTAAACATTGTGTTCTAAATCTGCAGACTGACATGATACTGTGAGAGGATTTGTGTACCAAGATGTACATTTCAATTTACTACATCTGCAGACTGGCCTGATACTGAGAGAGGATTAGTGTACCAGGATAAACATTGTTTTCTACATCTGCAGACTGACATGATACTGTGAGAGGAGTAGTGAACCAAGATATACATTGTGTACTACATCTGCAGACTGACATGATTCTGTGAGAGGACTAGTGTACCAGGATAGACATTACAATGTACTACATCTGCAGACTGGCATTATACTGTGAGAGGATTAATGTACATGGATAAACATGGTTTTCTACATTTACAGACTGGCATGATACTCTGAGACGATTAGTGTACCAGGATAAACATTGTGTTCTACATCTGCAGACTGGCATGACACTGTGAAAGGATTAGTGTACCAGGATATACATTGTGTACTACATCTGCAGACTGACATGAAACTATGAGAGGACTCATGTACGAGGATATGCATTGCACACTACATCTGCAGACTGAAATGATACTGTGAGAGGATTAGTGTACCAAGGTATACATTACAATGTACTACATCTGCAGACTGACATGATACTGTGAGAGGATTAATGAACCAAGATTTACATTACAATGTACTACATCTGCAGACTGACATAATACTATGAGAGGACTAATTTACCAAGATATACATTGCACACTACATTTGCAGACTGACATGATTTTGTGATAGGATTTGTGTACCTGGATATACATTGTACACTACATCTGCATACTGACATGATGCTGTGAGAGGATTAGCGTACCAGGATATACAGTGTGTACTACATCTGCAGACTGACGCAATACTTGTAAAATAAAGACAAATTCATTATTTTTTAAATAAGGATAGCATGTCCTCTACCCCTGAAACTCTCCTGCAGTTAGGCTGCTCATCTTGGTCACTGCTTGCTTCCTTGGGTGCTCCCCTCTCTACAAAAAATATTTTTAGGATCACTCCTTTTAAAGGAAGGCCACCTTGAACTGCCTGCTCCCTAGGCACCAGATAGGCACCTTTTCAGCACCAAACGTAAAGTGTGGTTATCCTCCTGAAAACCAGCATGTATGTACTTTATATTACAACTAATAAAGACTGTCTAAATGGTAATTGGTATTCTACCTTTAGCAAGTGCACCAGCAGCCTACTGCAGTCCCTTACCTCTCCTCCAATTTCTCTTTATTGCTTACCCCTGAACGCCTCTACTAAACTTTGGAAGTATCCAAACATGATTAATTAATCCCAAAATGACCAATTTATTTAAAAAGAAATAAACAAAAATGTACTGGGAAACTTAAAGCTCTGTAGCCCATCCCCATTTCGCAACTAGGTGGCAGCATACACCCACTAAAGTGAAACACTAATTTTTCAAATATTTGGCTTATCTTCACTGCTATTCTTTACTTTATATTACACATAAATATCCTTAAGTTTACAAATAACATTTTCTGCACTGCCCTCTGCTGATCTCGCTGCAGCCTCGGGTTTTTTCTATCTAAACTGCTTAAAATACTCACCATCTGGCTATAGCACTGTCCTAACTACTGTATTCCTAGTAACTGATTGTTCATTGTTCTGTGGACCACTCACTCCTCTTGGCTCATCCCACTCTGTTCACCTTATGGGCTCACTTCGCTCCCCTACCCTGCCCCAAAATTCCACCTGCCCCCACTATCTGCACATTTATACCTAACCTGACTCCTACCTACAATCACACCCCATCCAACCACACTCAACCCAACAAACTTCACCCACTCCCATTCAGGTTGACCCCACACACTCCAATAACCATGACTATTTCTCATCACACATGTTAATCTACTCATCTCCCTCTCCTGTGTCACCTTCCTTACACTCCTCCCCAACACACACCCAACTCACAACCCCCATGCCACTACCCACTACCTCTCAAAAAAAAACGCTTGAAGCCTAATCTCCCCAAAACTCTATTCTTCCAAATCAACCTATCTATTCAAACACAAAATATTCCAAACCCTCCACTCCCCTTACCCCACTGGAATTAACTTCCTATTTATCTCACTCTCAGGTGACATCATCCCTAACCCTGGCCCCAACCCCATCAAAACTCTCAGTAACCTTACATCCACACCCCCAAAACTCAAAACAATCTGACTCACCACAATCAATGCACAAAGCATCAAAAACAAAATCCCCAACCTCCATGCTTGGTTCGCTCACAACAAACCCGACATAATCACCATCTGTAAGACATGGCTTAAACCCTCTATCTCAGACAGCAAAATACTCCCACCAGGCTAACAGATCCTTCATAATGACAGAACCCAGAAAAAAGGAGGTGGAGTGGCTATCATCTACCCCTCCACCCATACACTAACTCCATATACCAACCCCATCCTTATCTTTTCCAATGCCAAAATGATAATAGGCTACTTACAACTTAACAATTTCAAATCTATGTGCATCTGCTCCATCTATATCCCCCCAGGTGAAAACATCAAAACTCTAGAAGACATCTTATCTTCGGTTAGCTCTAATATCAAAATAGAAACCTATATCCTTGGTGATAAGAACATTAACTGGGCCTCTCTAAACAATGAAACCCCATCCATTTCAATTAATCTATACAACTTCACCGAACTTATCAACCTTCCAGCCAGGGTTAACAGAGATGGAACTTCTGGTACCATCATAGATTGGATACTAACTACCCATCTCCAGATGGCCTCAAATGCAGGTATACTACCCGATCCTCGTAGTGACCACATACCTGTTTAATGGACCATATATCCTCCCCCCTACAAATACATCACCAATATAGCCAAACCCGCAACCTAGCCTTCTTCAACCCTGAAATATTTTTAGAATGCCTGAAACACACTGACTGGTCAGCCCTAAAAGCCCTCCCACTAGACTGGGCATTATCCTCTTTCAATAAAACATTCCTTGCTATTTTAAGTCAACTAGCACGCCCCAAATCCAAATGAATCCAAACCAACCCTGCCCCTGGCTATCCTATGAAACTAAATACATCATGCATCAACGTGACCAAGAATGGAAACAATACCAAAAACAAAACACCACCACCTCCTTCCTAGAATTTAAACAACAGTGAAACCTAGCCAAAAAGCTAATAACTAAAGATCACAAAACTTACTACAACAAACTCCAAACCATGCACTCAGCCAATCCAAAACAATTTTGGAACTCCATTTCCTTATTTCTTCAACCTGGTAATAATAGCAACCCTCGCCGAGATCCCACTCTTACCAGCCTCAAACTGCTACTAAATTTAACTCATTCTTTATAGATTGCATAGCAATACTATCCTCCTCTTTCCCTGACCCCCCCTCTAGCCCTCCTCACTCCACCAGCCATCCTCCCCCTACCTCACTTTTCTGCCTAAAACCCATCCACAGAAACACAATAAAAAGGCTTCTCCTCAAGCTAAAACCCTGTCGCAATGCACCAGACAATCTGCCACCCACCTACCTTAAACACTCCACTGAAGCCATAGCCTACCCCATATCTATTCTTATAAATCAATCAATACAAAAGTCATATGTGCCAAACATCTGGTGCCATGCATACTCATCCCTCTACACAAAGGTGGTAAATACACAGACATAACCAATTTCTGACCCATAGCCATACTTTCCACTCTCTCAAAAATACTAGAAAAAACTATCCATTCACAAATCATACATTACCTAACTCAGAACAACCTCCTCTCCCATACCCAACATGGATTTTACCCTGGCCATAGTAACATGACTGCCCTCCTTTCCATTCTTGAGACCATCAACCTAGCATGCAACAAGGGCAAATATGTATCATCACTGTTTATAGATCTATCTAAGGCATTCAACACCATCTCCCACTCCTTACTCCTCTCCCACCTCTCATTCTTACAACTTTGTCCTTTCACCTTAACCTGGATCACCAGCTACCTATCCAACCGCCAACAAGCAGTCCAGTGGAAATAATCTACCTCATCTTTCCTACCTGCACCCATCGGTGTTCCTCAAGGCTTAGTACTTGGCCATCTACTCTTTAATATATAACTTCCACCTCTCCATTCCCGAAGCCTCTGTTATCCAGTATGCAGACAACTCCACCACCATCTGCTCTGCCTCTTCCCCTCTGAAGTACTCCTAAAAACCCAACTTGCCTTTTCCAAAACAGAATCCTGGATGCAATCAAATCACCTTGCCCTTAACACCAGCAAAACAAAACAAATGATTTTTGCAACCACTAGAAACTCCACTCTTGACAGAAACCTTTTCTCCATTATAAGCCAAAATAACACCCCTCTTGAAATAGTTCCCAGTACCAAACCGCTGGGCATCATCATTGATGAAAACCTAAAGTCTGACTCACACATACACTCAACTATTAAGAAAACCCATCAAAAAATTGGTCTTCTCTACAGACACATCCATTATCTCAACCCTTCCTCTCAGCAAACACTTGCATCTACCTTCCTCCTCCCCTCTCTCATGTACGGTGCTCCCGTATTCACCAATCTCCAACTAGACATACATTCCAAACTCGAATCCTACTACCATAAAATTTGCAAATTTGCCACCAACACCAAAAATGTATCTCATCATTGCCATTCCATACACACTGTCAAATGATTAGAACTGCCCAACTACCTCCGATATCTGCAACTTACCATCGCGCACAAGCTGATCTTCAAACCAGCTGACTGCCCTTCCCTATCCACATCCCTAATACCCTACACACCCTCCAGCTCCCTATGATCCCAGAACCAAAATCTCCTACAAGTATACAAACCCTCTCATCCCCCTGGTCAACTATTGCTAGCCTGCACCATAGCTAAACTATGGAACTCTCTCCCCTCTCCACTATGCGACATGTCTAACCACAGCAACTTCAAAACCCACCTGGTCTCACACCTGTCCTCAAAAAGGGAGTGCCTCTCTCATGCTCCTACCTAACCCCCCCAGTTCATAGATCCTCTACCATCTCTCCAAGATAAATGTATATCTCTATATCTTACTGAAAATGGTGAAATTATCTATTAGTATCTCTTACTCTCCAATATACTATTCCCTCAGAATAGTAACCCTTCTTATCATTCTTCATTTTTCCTTTGCAATGAATATTACACAAGAAAGCCTATGGCGCACTATGTTTTTTTCTGTTTCTGTTACATTCGTAATGTTCTCTGTTATATAACATCTCTTATGTACTACTATTATCATTAAGGTAAATTCTTGTGGAGCTTTTCTCCCCGGGCCTCCACTGAAAACAGGTCGCAATGACCTATGGACTCTCCCGGTCAACAAATGTAAATAAATAAAAAATAAATTAGATTCAAATGCTCTACCTATTGCACTATACGGGGATTCTCCACTTCATTAATAAGATGAGCCACAAAGGCATTTACAGGGAACAGATTCTATTTTAATTTATTTTGTTTATGTTCAGTGATGTGAACCAATGCCATGCTCAGGTGCATGACCAAAGGCAAAGTCTTAGTACATACACTGAAATTTTCTAAGTTTCTGCCATGTTAAAAGAATTGCTATTTCCCTACTGTCTTCTCTGACCACAGGCACTGTTTTGTGCCAACCATCTTGCAACAAATGATCACAGAAATGGCATTTTTATTTTATAATAGCTTTTTGGTGAATCTGTGTGTCATTGTGTTTTAAATAACATCATTATTATTTTATGGGAAGAACAACATAGAAGGCAGTGATATAAATCCTGCGTATGAAGGGATATGCACATTCCAAGCACATTAAAATAAAAACAGAAGTAGCCAGATGTGTCACTGAAGGTGTAGGTGTACATGTATGTTAGCCTATATTGTTTGCTTCTTTTTCATATCAAAATATGTGTTTGCTTAGGGGGCTTATATTTTTGTGTTAAAACATAACTTATATTCCACAGCAGTCACATGAGTTTTTCAAAATATTGAGGTGAGCACTGTAACACACCATTAGCTAAGATTATTATGGGTACTATCCACAGACATGGGGGATTGTAATGTTAATATCATATAATGACTGACTATGAGAATGGAAGCCATTGCAGTTTGAAGTCAGACTTTTAAATTTACCACTAACTATATTTCCTGAAGTGCATCTCTGTCTCAGTGAACACAATGTTTTCTTTATTGCTAATACAAAAGTGACATTATTGAAATGTATAAAGAATGAAGTACTCATACTGCAAGTATTGCTTAGAGATGAAATATGTTTGTAGAAGGCTATATGATGCAAGTTGGAGTCAAACTCCTGCAAGCCAAAATCAACCTTCTGACACTTGTGTGTACTAATAATGCCATAGCTGAACTTATGTCACAGCTGTCATTGAGCACTAATGTGAACTGAGTGTATAGGAATGGAAATACAAATATATATAAAGTAAAATTACAGCAATAAAGGGATACAAAACAGAATTTAACAATGAGCCATGTAAAGTCTTACAGATACAGAACTATATTTTCTTGAAGGCATTTGCTTAGCAGAAAAATAAAAACAATTATGAAATGATTACATGTATAAAAGTAAAAGAAAATATTAAAATATCAACACTTCATATGTGGGTTTACACCCTACCTCAATTGCACTGTAATGGAGAACACACATTATTAACACAGTGAGCCATTAAGGAAGTTACAGGGACGCAAAGCTTCTGACTTCATTTCTGAATATGTCCAATATGCTAATATGAACTGACGTCATGCTTGTTTTCATGATTGATGGCTAAGTCTTTGCACACTCATAGATATTTTCTGAGTTTTTGTCATGGATTGCAGGATACATTGCTAAGGAGTATTGATAACTAGCTATGGTACTCTATCCCAACTGTCACTTGGTGCTTAAACATGAAGCAACATATTTTTGCTATAACTCCTTTGGGGCTACATTTGTCCATATTCATTAAGAATATCCACACCTCCAGGCTAGTTGCTCAGCACAATGCATCCGAGATTATCCAAGTGCAACTAACTCTGGGCAAGACTGCAATCCAAACTGTAGCTTGCTACAGATCCCCCACCATGCCCCAGTATTCCCACTCCTCATTTCTTGATACACTGGAAAATATTAGGGTACAACCTAAAACCCTAATAATGGGCGATTTCAACTACCCCACCATTAACTGGGAAAACTACTCATGTACCAACTATTGTGCTCAACATTTTCTGGTATTCATAAATTTCAATGCCTTGGATCAACTTATCCACACCCCCACCAGGGGCAGCAATATCCTAGACCTGGTCACTATGAACACGGGCAACTGGTGTTCCACAACAGAGGTCAATTCCTCGTTGGTCAGATCTGACCACAAGCTAATCACCATAGACATCCACATCCCCCCCCCAATTAGGGAAACCACCATAAAAATTTCTCCAAAGACAACTTCACGCTTCTTAAGACAGAAGTGGCAAACTTCACGACACCCATGCTGATGGAGAATAGAGGTACAACTGCTGAATCCTACACAAATGCACTTTATAAGCACTTAAACGAGGACATGGATCATGCAATCCCTAACAGAACCAAGATGCTATCCTCCAAAAAAAGGAAGCCAATCTGGTGGTCCCCTGCCATAAACAAACTCTACAACAGAAAAAAGAAACTGTTGAAAAAAAAAGAATAAAATCCCATGATTGGAGGAACTCCATGGTCAGCCTCAGTAAGAAGCTGAGATCCCTCATAAAATCCTCCAAAGCTAGTTACAAAAACAAAATTGCCACTGATTCTAAAGACAACCACAAAGCATTCTATAGCTATGTCAGGAATCTCAATGGCAACACTCAGATCTGCTCTGAGTTGCAGCACAATGGCACTAAATATACAGAACCAACTGATATTGCCAACATCCTGGCAGATAGGTTCAGTGCTAACTTTACCCCTCTCTCACCCCCTAAAGGGCCCATCTATATACCAGAAGAATGCAAAGTTCCTGTAATCATGGCTGCACAGGTAAAAAACACACTCTCCAAAGCCAAGAACACAGCATCCATGGGACCTGACAACATCCCAGGCTGCATTCTACACAAACTACAGAACGAACTGGCACCCCACCTAAGTACCACTTTCAGTCATAGCCTTACCTCAGGCTTTTTGCCCACTAAATACTGCACAGCAATGGTTATCCCACTCCACAAAGCTGGAGCCACCATGGACCCCGGGAACTACCGCCCCATTAGCCTGACGAGCCTGGTCTGCAAGGCTATGGAACATATCATCATGGAACTTATAAATAATGGCATTGGTAATTTCCAAACTCTGGACTCTACCCAGTTTGGGTTTGTAAAAGGCAAATCATGTCTCCTAAACCTGATAGACTTCTTTGAAGTGGTCACCAAAGACGTAGATGTGGGTAAGGTGGTTCACACAGCCTATTTAGATCTCGCCAAGGCTTTTGACACCATCCCCTACTCTGGAATTATAGATAAACTAACTAAACTAGGCATAAATTCCTATGTCACAAGATGGATTGCCAACTGGCTCACTGACAAAATCCACACTGTGAAAGTAGCAGACTCTAAATCCAACTTCAGACCAGTGACAAGTGGAGTACCACAGGGTTCAGTCCTGGGTTCTCCCCTGTTTAGTATCTACTTCTCTGTAGTACAGACTAACACAGAAGGTCTTTGGCTAACAAAGTTCACAGATGATTGCAAACTAGGAGCCATAATCAAAACTCCTAATGATGTGAACATCCTACAAAAGGGCCTCACTGAGACAGATGCCTGGTGTCAAAGCCATAGCCTCAAGCTCAATGCCAAAAAGTGCATTGTCATCCCTTTTGGTAAAAACTCTGTACCCATGAACTACCACATAGGCAGTAGTCTACTTAACACGGCAAGTGTGATAAGAGAACTTGGGACACAGGTGGACAGTAGTCTCTCCTTTGATAATCACAATGTCACTGTAGTCAGGAAATCCTTCTATGTGGCACACCTCATCACAAAAGGTTTCTCATACAGTTAAAAAGAGGTCATTGCTCCCCTCTACTCATCACTCATTAGACCCATTATAGAGTACAACGCCCCTTTTGGTATGTAACTCACAAGACATCTACAACAACTGGAAAGGCTGCGGTAATACCTCACAGAGAGGATTATCACCCTCAAACAGATGCCCTATGCAGACAGTCTCAAAAAACTCCAGCTTTACTCTGTCGCATATCAGCTACTCAGAGGTGATCTCTGCCTAACAAACAAAGCTATGTCAAACCCAGGTGGACATGCTCCACTTAAAAAAATCCCAGTCCTTCCGAGCTACATGTTCTAGGGACCTAAACCTTGTCACCACAATAAACAGAACATGCTGGAGGGATAGATTCCTATCCCAGAGACTTCCCATACTCTGAAACAAACTACCTATCTACATCAAACAAAGCTCCTCATTAGCACTCTTCAAGAAAAATCTTGATGATTGGATTGGAGATAGGAAATTCACCCTGGGGATCACTTCTGTGGCTCTGCTTGACAGGGGCACAGGAAAATAATTTTCTTGGGTGACAAAAGCCAGTGTACCGTTTGGCTAGGCTTATATAGGCCCTAGGGCCAATAGCCTAGTACCTACCTATGAACCTATTATTAATCTGTAACAGATTAAAGTGTGATAATGTGAGGGTAAGACAGATTTGAGTCTGAAAATCAAGCAGAGGGGTACAACTATGTTTTTGGATAGCTAACTCATAAAATTAGTATAAAGTATTCATTGTGTTGTCTTTGTCCACTGAATATGTAAAAACCATTGTACAGGTCCATTCCACTGTTTTCCACTCTGAATCAAACTACAGATAGTTAGACATGTCATTCTCAGTATCAGGAATCTTTAATCAGGTCTAGAATGTTTATAAAGCAACCTCACATCCATTTCAGTTGAAGTGGCCAGTATGTGGATCCAACTTCAGTGATATGTCCCAATGTGTGTAACTTATTTGCAACAACTGCTTGTGTGACACTACCTTTCAACATGAGGGTTTTAGGAACACAGAACTTTAACATGTCATTCATTGACCATTACTCCTAACAAGGCAGACTTGAAAGGAATTACCTTGTCAAACTCATAATCCCTGCTCCTAAGCTGCTCAGGTATATCTTCTTGGCATCATGTAGACCCCACCAAGATGTTTACTCCATTTGTTCAGATTCACAAAGTATAATGAGTTAACAACTAATTAGCACACATGACATGCCTGGACAGGTTTTTCCAAAGATTGTGTAGGTGACGCAGGGTAGTGCTCTGCAATATAGATGACTACTTTCTTCCCCTTATGTTGCAGGAAAAAATGTTTTGACAAATGCTTCTGGCCTAAAGAGGTCTTTCACAAATATTGAAAGATATGTCTTGATTCACACAACTGCATCTTTGTACAATGTTTACATTTACTTCCTTTGTGCTGTTTACCTGCATTGTTTAAAAATATTTCATAAAGGTCATCAAAAATGCTTTCGATCGGTCCACTGCAGCATACATGTCTACAGCCTTTATTAGCCTGCCAGCAAAACAGTTTAAAATTTTTTGCAATAAAGTATACCGATTGACATGGACCACTGCAATCAAACAAATCCAGAAGAAAAAACACTTGAAAAATAGCAAAGGAGAAAAATCATACTGGATGCAAAGAATTAAAGTTAGCGCTTTCATTTACTATAATACGTAAACTTCTTCAGACAAATTAACAAGGGAAATTAGTGTTTATAAAAGCATACAAATAATGACATTATTTCCTATACCAAAATTAGATCTCAATAAAAGTCCTTCAATATACCAAAATAAAAGAATTTCTTCCTTATATCAGCTTATGGACCACTGCAATGGCAGGCAAATCATTATGCATGTACAATTGCTTTCAATGTGAGGTTGCCTTTTTTCCATTTTATTTTGTTAGTATGCATAGGAGGTTGTATGCCTGATAACTAGACATCCCTACACCTGTTGATTCTTTTTTTTTTGGGGGGGGGGGGTACACATGCATTTGGACTTTAGACAGCTGGTTGCATATTTTAGGCTACAACTACTTTATGTCTCTGTTAATAAGCAGTTTCATGAGGGTGTATTGGTATATAATTCCTAACAGTTACATTGTGTGTGCTACTATTGCAATACCAGTGTAGTAACCTGGGTTTTGATGTCCATTTCCTAATATGAAAGCACATCATCACACAAGCTTCATTTTTCTGATGCTGAGAATAAAATGATAGTACAGGCCCTTCATCTCCAAGGAGGATGGCTCATTGTAGTGTAGGACTCTGACAAGTCTTTCCATGACCGTGTCTGGCAGCAGGTAGTCAATGATGTGAATGTCAATAGTGTTCATGGCCATAATTATGAAATGGTCTGACATAGAGTCACAGGGCCACTGTAATATCAGAAGTCATGGCACATAAGTGGAGGAACATTTAAGTTTTATTTAAACTGTATTTGCTTTACTATTGCTACACACTCAAGTGTGCTAGCTTGCACTGCACTTGCATTGTTTTTAGTTCTGTTTTAGCTGTTGTTCTGTAAAAAAAAAATTCTAAGCTTGTTTCTTACCTTTCCTGTAACTAGTCTAGTCCACATACAAATTTGCTGTATCCAGGACTGTTTCTAAGCTTCTGAGCCCCCCAAGCCTTTCTGTGTTGGAGGGAACCGTTCTAGCTTATCAGTGTAAGTGTAAGCATTAGGTAGCCTATCTACCACAAGAGGAGTGGTTTCTGGCCCAGAAATAGTAGTTTATTGGCTGTTTGGGCAGTTTTTTCCATCTTTTTCAACTTTCTGGTTTAAAAGCCTGCATTTGCACTTGATTCCCACCTTTACTTTAACTAGTCTAGTCCAGATACAGATTTTCTGTATCAAGGACTGTTTGTAAGGTTCTGACTGGTGCCAGAATGTCTGATCTTCAATTTTTCCCTTAGATCCACTAGTTCTCTCCTCTCCTGCACTTTTACTAGCATATTAGTCTAGCACTTTACTAGACTTCTTGAAGCAGTTATTGTAGCACACAAAAGTGCTACCAGCACTAAATGTTCTACCAGGAAACAGCTCCAGTACTTATTATTACCCCTCCAGGCATGTCTAAAGGTCAGTTCTTTGTGCTTTCTCCTATTAACCTGGTGTACTTGGGCATCCTGAGGCAATGTAGCAACTGCCTTGTGTACACTGACAACCCTCTTCTCTTACTACCCAACACTCAGACTTACGAGAGATGCACTTATATATCCAAATTGGATGCCATGTGCTCTCCAGCCAAGATTAGAATAGCTGGTCAAGGGGAGAAGGTCAACATTTGCACCACACCACATTGAACACATAGCCCTCCACAACACATACCAGCATTGCCTTCACATAAAAACACAAACCACACACCCACCTTCACGGAGGCTCTCAATAAAAATCTACCCAAATAGCAGAGACCTCCAAGGCAGAAACACACTCGACCACCACAACACAACACTAATCACAAGACACATAACTCTCCTAAACAGTGTGCCACTCAATCAAAGCTCCTAAGGCAAAACAGCATGCCCAACACACTAGTCATAGGTGACTCGATAGTGAGGCACACTGATGTCCCACTCACTAGGATGAATAAGGAGAAAGTAACGGCCAGCTGACTGTCCAGGTGCCAGGATCCACCAAATAACGCATGTGCTCAGGTCCCTCAACAACAGGTACAAATGTGACTCTGTCATTGTACATGTGGGTATGAATGACCTGAGATGTACCTCCTTGGACTACATGACAAGAGACATGGATGAGATCTCGGATTATGTAGCCCAGGTGGGTATGACCCTAGCCCTGATCAGCCTCCTACCATCACCCAGAATTATACCACAGTACAAGCAGAAAATGATTGATTTCAACAATTGGCTAAGTTTCTGGTGTCATTCTAAGGGGATCCAGTATCTGTCTGCCTGGGATGACATGATTGACAGACCTCGATGCTTTGCAAGAGATGGCCTGCATCTGTCACCACTGGGCTTCTGAATATTGGCCAAGGCTCTTGCCACTCCTATAGTGCCTTTTTAAGTGGTGTTCTAAAGACTAAATTACCACCATAACAGCTACAAAGAAATGCAATCTGAGGGTCATTCTGCTCAACGCTAAAAGTCTAAATCTCAAAATACACTTGCTTGAAGCACTCCTTAAAATGGAGAACATTGACATTTGTGCCATAACGGAGACCTGGTTCAAGGCAGCAGAAAGCACCCCTGCAGTACCAGGCTATAATGCCTTTCACACCTTTCATCGTCAGAACTTGGACTGAAGCTCCAAAGGCAGTGGTGTTTCCATATTCATAAAGGATGTGCATGCCTCCAGACTGGCAGCCCAACATAATGCATCTGAGATAGTTCAGGTGCAGCTAACAGTGGGTAAAACAGTGATTCAGGTTGTAGCCTGCTATAGATCCTCAACCATGTCCCAAGACTCACACTCCACTTTCCTAACCACCCTGGAGAATATTAGGGTCCAACCTAACACATTCATACTGAGCGACTTCAACTACCCCTCCATTAACTGGGAAAACTACTCATGTACCAATCCACTTGCTAAGCATTTCCTGGAATTGATTAATTCCAATTCCCTGGACCAGCTCGTTCTTACCCCCACTAGAGGTAGCAACATCCTTGACCTAGTCATTACTAAATGGGCGACCATTGCTCTACACCAATAGTCAACTCCTCCCTAGTTAGATCCAACCACAAACTAATCACCTTGGAAATCTACCCCCCCAAAGGTAACCACCATGAAAAACTTCTCCAAAGCTAACTTTTGGCTCCTAAAAGCAGAAGTGGCTAACTTCACGGCACCCATGCAAATGGAGAATAGTTGCATGACCACTGAATCATACACCAATACACTGTATGAACACGTACACAAATGCATGGATCTCACCATACCCAGTAGAACTAAGATGCTCTCCTCCAAAAAAAGGAAGCCAATCTGGTGGTCACCTGCCATAAACAAACTCTACAACAGAAGGAGAAAACTGATGTGGAATAAGGTGAAGTCCCAAAACTGGAAAAACTCCCTTATCAATCTCAACAAAAAGTTGAGATCCCTCATCAAATCTTCTAAAGCTAGCTATGAAAACAGAATTGCAGCAGATAGTAAAGACAACCACAAGGCCTTCTATAGTTATGTAAAGAATCTCACGGCAATACACAGATTTGCTCTGAGCTACTGCACAATGGTATCTCCTATACTGAGTCAACAGATATTGCCAATATACTGCCTGATATATTCAGTGCCAACTTTACCCCTCTCTCCTCCACCACAGGACCAATCACAATAAAAGTAGATTGCCAGGCACCCAGTATTATGGCTGCACAGGTTAAAACAGCACTGTCCAAGGCCAAGAATACAGCTTCTATTGTACCTGACAATATCCCTGGCTGTGTTCTACATAAACTACAAAGTGAACTGGCACCTCACCTGTGTACCCTGTTCAATCACAGCCTCACCTCAGGCTTTGACCTGCACAAGGTATGGCCATACTTATGTGCAGTAGTTATATTTTTATTAGCAATTAAGTTTGCTACCACTTTCATGTATAGTAGTGGTGTTTCCTATTATGGTGTTTGGGCATACTTACACTGGATATTTTTCTTTCTTCTTTCTTTATTTTTTTTGTGGTGTATACACAGGCAAAACATTGTTTGGCACTAGCACTGTGGAACTACCTCCATCTGATGTTGGGGCATCCTTAGCTTTTGATGATTGTGGTAGGGATGGTGAGGATAAACAAACATAGCCTAGGGCTGCAGGGGTATGTCAGATATAGGTGTGCCTCCCACACCCCCTCCACAAACTATGGAAACAGTCTGAATGCATATGCATACCATGACACAGAGCGATCTGAGAGTGGCTGAAAAGAATGTTGTTGATCAGGGTTGTGTGGTGGCCCCAGGTGCAGACATTTCTGAATTGTCCTCAGCCATCCTGGGTAGGAGATATCACACAAGGGAAGATGGTAGAGGTGCTCACAGAAAATATGGTTACTGCCCTCTTTCTAAAGTTAATGTGTCAGTAGCTGAAACCCAACATAGGTGCAGGGCAATTGTGGAGGCATGGGTGAGTCCCACCAGGGCTTCTGAAGAAGCTGTGAGATTAGTGCAAGTTGTGCACGCTGACTTAGGTAGTAGGACTTCTACTGCTGCATCAGTTGTGGATGTGTCTACACCAAAGAATGGTTGTCCATGTCATGACCTTAGACATGGTAATGCTAACACTTCATCCAGAAGACACTGCTCACATTAAGGTAGTACACCAACATCAAAGCAGGGGTGTAGAAGAGGCTGTGCAACTCTTACTGCACTGGCTCAACAGTAGTAGAATAAATCCCAAAGTAGATGTCTCATAATACCAACAAGGAAATCATCATAAGTGACGCTGATACAGACTACCTTCTTATCAGCTTTGATTCTCCACACTCTCCATCAGCCTCTTTGTTTTTTTCCAAATTACCACTACTGCTACTTGAATAGACAAATACAGTAATAGGAAGTCTACATTAAATTGGATCCTCACCACCAATCCTAATAAAATGAACACTGCTGGCAGCCTAGCAAATGCCATCAGTGACCATCTACTGACCTTTGCAGTGAGACAATCTAATCATGCACATAAATGCATGAGTTATTATAATGTGGGTAGACTCTCCTTCAATAATGACACCTTCATTAGCTCCATCAACAAATACAGCTGGGATATTTGTAAACTACTTACTCCTAGATGACACCTTAACTCACTTTAACAATACATTTCTTAGCATACTAAATTAACTATCATATCAAAATGAATCAAATCCAAGCTCACCCCAGGGCTTACAAGACAAACCAGGAAACTCATGCTAAACAGAGATAAAGCTTGAAAAGCATTGTCTGCTGACAAAACACCACAAAAATGGCAATATTTTAGACAACTTAGGACAATATTTAAACAAAATATCAGTTCAGGCAAAATAAATAGTTTTCCAAGCTCCAAGACAACCGCCAACAGGACCCTAAGCTTTTCTGGAATGCAATCCTTACACTCAGGCCAAACAATAACTCCTTCACCAACTTTCAACAACTCAGTCCATATAGCTACTCAGTTCAATATACATTTCATGCACTCTGTCCTCTCCCTACTTAACAACAAATGACCCACCAGCCTGTGTCTCCCAAACAGTACTAATCACTGCCAAAATCCTTTCAATGAGTTTTTGTATGAGATAAAGGTTGAACATTTTGATGTAGTAATGTATACACAACTTATGGAAATAATATTGAAGAACAATTTCATCTTATTCAGCAATGAGATCTTTTTACAGCAAGAAGGGGTTGCTATGGGGTCAGCTTGTGGGGGTCTGTATGCCAATATAGTAGTAATGCAGTGTGAGAAGAAATACTTATTTCCTTCAAGGTTTTTTACCCACATAAGATATTATACCCGCTTTTTGGATGACATTTCTGTTTTGTGGGATGGACCCTATGCATTAATTAATGAATTTATGGCATACATTGATTCTACTACACAGTTTTTGAGGTTTACGCATAACTTTGACCTACATTAAATATCATTTTTGGATATTATGCTAAGCAAGGATTATAATAATAGCAAATTTACATCTAGACTATATAGAAAGGAGACCTACTCCAATTTATTACTACATTACACAAGTATCCACCCGTTAAACCAAAAGAAAGCAATCGTGAAGGGGCAGTTTGTCCGTGCTGCATGGATGGTGTCGGACACGGACACATTCTCAGAAGAATGTGATCGTCTGAAAAGTATGTTTTAAAGACAGGCTATCCAATGAAACTTGTTATTGAGGTCCTTCTGGAAGTAGTCAATAAAAGGGAAAGAAAGTTTTATGTACCCCTTCTATCTGAATTACCAACACAGGAGGGTTTCATGATTAATGGGATGGACCACTACTGATAATATGACTGTGAATAGGGATCTTAATACTTCCTTTATTACTATATAATACAACTGACAGTCTGGATATAAGAAGGATTTTGAACAAGAATTGGTCCATTTTGAGACAGGATAGGAGTATTAGATCACATATAGACGAGAGCCCCTCAATGATATTTAGGAGGGGTAGGAATTTAAAGAGTTCTTTTGAAAGAAAACATCATCCAAGTAATGAAAATAAATGTGGGTAGATGAAAAAATGTGGGATATGCCGATTTTGTAAACATATAAAGGAGGAAGTTGTGTTTAACATTAATAACATTAGTATTGGTATTAAATGTAAATATAATTATAATTCAGAAAGAGTTATATATTGTGCTTTGTGTAACCACTGTGGTTGTTTCTACATTGGCAAAGCGAATGGGAAATTGAAAAAAAAGTGTCTACGAGTACCTATATGACATAATAACAAAAAAGGAAACAAACGCATTGAGTAAGCATATTTTGGAGACTGAAGGGCATTCCTTTTGTTTTTTTGTAATAGACAGCATTGTAACAGAAACAAAAGGTGGGGCTTGGTCAATTTTACTTGAAAGAAGGGAACTTTACTGGCAGTTGCTGTTGGATTCTAGCAACTGGCCAGGACTGAATGAGAATATCTCTATCAGTTCCCTATTAAGATTAAAAGCTTTGAAGAGATAGGTCAGAAATATATATATATATATATATATATATATATATATATATATATATATATATATATCAATAATTGTGTTCATGAATACACAGTTTTGATAGATTTTTATGACCTTGTATTTTAGGTCCATGCATTATTTGTATTTTTTGTATTTTGTTATTATTATGATTATTCATGACTTCATCTTAAAAGTTTTATTATACTTTTTATATTTATATACATTTTATGTATTAGTGATGTTATAACTTTAAGGGGGTGTGACTAGTTGAGAATGTAATACATGTGATTTTTGAATGTGTCTTTAAAAGCTTTTGGGTCCTTGTTTTAATTGTCTGATGAAGTTCTGCGGTTACGGGATGAAAGCGCTTACCGGCTTTCCATTGTGTTTTTGTGCTAATAAATTCTATACCTTGTATTGGGTTCGTGAGTTCTTCATTTGAAGTGGTCTAGAGACATTTCTTATCCTCTGCTGCATTTCTGTGCTTTTAGTGGTTTTCTTTGTGTTTTGTTTTTGCTCAACCTGTATCTACTTCTTTTATCAAAAAACACCTCCAAAAACAAAAAAATTGTCACCAGCTGCTGACAGTCTGCCACCAGAATATCTCAGAATTGCTGCAGATGCTATAGTATACTGTGTATCTACTCTCATAAACCAGTGAATTACAGAAAGCTACATCCCTGCCATCTGAAAAAATCCCACAACATATCTGTACAAAAAGTAGCAACATCCACAATTACTGAAAAATAGCCATTCTGCCTCCAATCTCCAAAATATTAGAAAAATTAGAAAAATGCATTCATTCCCACCTCCTTTCCTATCTTTACAACAACAATATCCTCTCTAACGTTCAACATGGCTTCCAACCTCACCACAGTATCACTACTGCTCTGCTCAGTTTTACCAAAATCATAAACTCTAATAGAAACACTGACAACCTGCTATTCTCCCTCTTCTTAGACATGCCAAAAGCATTTGACACAGTTTCACAACAATGCCTGTTCCATATATTATTCTCCCTAGGACTCGCCCATTCATCTGTTAGCTGGTTCCACAGTTATCTTACCAACAGACTCCAGGCTGTAAAATCAAGATCTCTCCCCCATTTGTGTCTACCTCTGTTGGTGCACCTCATGAATCTATTATAAGCCCTTTGATATTTAACATATTCACTGATAATCTTCATAAAGCTACCAAAGAAGCCTCCATAGTGCAATATGCAGACGATGCCACATTCATATACTCTAACCACGTCTAGTGCTACTCCACAAGATGACCCAGGACTCATTTTCCTCATCCTGACTAGATGACTACCAAATACTTTTAAGTGCAAAAAAGAACAAATTAATTTTATTTTTAGCCAAATCTCTGTCAGCACCAAAACACAATGCTTCAAACTCACATAAGCGAATAATAACTCAGCTGAAACAGTTTCCATCACAAAGCTTCTTGGTGTCTTAACTGATGATAACTTAATTATGATCACCCACTCAAGCCATCAAGAAAACTCACCAAATGTGGAGCTTCCTCTACAGAAACAAGCCAATTCTCACTGACTACGCTAGGAATTCTTTAGCAGCATATTATCGTCTCCCTTCACTTCTGTATGAAGCATCCACCCTGACTAACCTTCACTCCATTTTGTAAAATAAACAAGAGGTTTGCTACAATAAAATAGCTAATTTTTCATCAAACTTACTAAGCCATTCACAACACTGCCTAGCACTGAAGCATCTACACTGGCTTGAACTACCTAATTACCTTACCTAATCCAAACTGCTTAGTGTCCACAAAATAATATGTAGTCCTGACACCTGCCTCTCACTTCAAAACATCCTCAAACACTACTTCCCTCCTAGGAATCTCCACCCACAGAACAAATATTTCCTGTCCAGAGCCAGGTGTCAGTTTAGGTGACTCACATTACTCAGCCTATGTTGCTAAGCACTGGAGCACCATCCCACCCATCCTAAAACAGGGCAACATTACCACATGTTTCTAATACAACCTAAAATAACACCTATCTTCCTCATGGCTATGGTTATGCACCCATCCTGACTAAACCCCCCTTTCTTTCTTTCTGTTTCTCTTCCATTGACACTCTCTCTCTATAATTCACCCTGACTCTTTCACCTTTCTTATCCCTGCCTCTTTCTCTTTCATCCCCACAACTGTTCCTGCAACTAACCTATATCCTTAATCCTCTCCTACTAATTCCCACTCCTTACCCACTTTATCATTATACTTCAAAAGAATGTGATGTAACCTCAACCCCTTCACAGTCAAAACTTTTTCTACTTGTGTATTTCTTGGTTATTTCTGCTTATACCCTTCCTCATCTTCTACCTCATCTTCTGTTTTCTGTTCCTACTCTAGTGACATCCTACCTCATTAATGTCAATATTCATATGCTGAACCAATGTGCATTATCATTCATTTTGTACCTCCAGCTATTACATGTGAACATGTATTTGACTTATGTAAAATAACATAAGTTCTAACGTATATGATAAATGTATTTATTATTTGTCTCAATACTATCTGCAATGTAATTCTGGAAATGTTTAACTTTTATTGTTGGTAATTATAAATACATACTTTATGTGGAGCTTTTCTATCCAGGTCTTCGGTAAAAGTGGGAATTGTGCCTAGTCGGACTTGCCAGGGAAACAAAAACAGTAAATAAAATAAATAAATAAACTCATGGCAGAGGCAGTTGTCATGGGTGGTGTGTGTACTACAAACCTGATCCTCTTCCATGCATGGTTCAGACCTTTCCAGTATGCCAGGGGATAATGCTGATATACATGCTGAAGCTATGTCCCTGCATACATACAGACACACACACACACACACACACACACACACACACACACACACACACACACACACACACACACACACACACACACATACACACACACACACACACACACACACACACACACACACACACACACACACACACACACACACACACACACACACACACTCTGCCCAGGATACACACAGAGTTCACGAAGTGTTCCACAAATTAGACACATATCTGATAACTGGACACACTGGCCTTAAGGGAACAAAATCATTCTGTAACACCTCAGCTCTCCCATTCACACATGAAAGACATGCTCTTTTATACCCTCCCATACAGATGATTATAACTATGCCTTCTCCTTTGCACAAACTGTGACTTGGGCTGCCTATGCCCGATCTACAATGTGGCAGACAATGCCTGGATTGGCAACATCTTGTCTTCCTGTGTATACATTATCATTCTTAAAGTCTGTTTCCTCTGTGCTATAGTAGTTGTGTAGTTTGCTCATCCACTTATGAAAATGATGTTGAGAGTGTCTTGGCCTCTGGCAGAGTGTTTGATGTGGGCTGGTTGTGTCTGATGCACAGAGTGGCCAGGCAATCCAAAGAAAGGTAAAATATGGTTTTCCTATGTGTGCATCATTATTGTAATGGTTTGTTTAATCTATTTAAATACTGTATCAGATGTGTAGGAAAGCTTTCTCACCCACATGGGCAAATGATGATAAAAGCACTGTGGCCTCTGGAAGACTTGGGCTGCCTATTTTTGATGAACAGAGTAGCCAGACATTGCATGAGTAACCACAGTCTGGTTTGTTTCTATGCATCTTTGTTACTGTCTGTATCTGCTAAGCTCATATATAAGTCAATGCATTCTTATTTTCCTTTGTATGCATTATCATTTTTGCTGTCTGCTTAACTTGTTTAGGTATTGTAATAGCTGTACAGGAAAGCTTGCTCAACTACCTGTGTAAGTGATGCTACGAGTGCCCTGGCCCTGAGCTGTCTAGGTCTGATGCTCACAGTAGCCAGGCAATGCATGGGTAAGCATGGTCTGGTTTGTTTGCATACATCATTGCTACTGTCTCTATATGAAAAGCTCTTATATAACTTGCTTAGTAAATGTATATGCAGTTTGCTGGTTTTAAATAGTTTCTTGGAATATTGTTCCTGCTTTTTCCATTTGGCATGGTCATCTCCTGCTGCTGACTCCTCATCTGTTTCAGCTTCCACTCCATATAGTGCTAGAAACTGATGGCCCTGCAAGAGGCCACCTTACTGTAACTTACTCTATGTAATACTGCATAACATTGCACACACAGTCATTACTTTGGCACAGATGGTAGGGTCATACTGTAGGGTACTGCTATATGTATCCAGGCAGCAGAGCTGTGTTTTATGCAGCTCAGACATATACTTTATGATGTTTCTAGTTTGTGAATTGGTGTGACTATAATCATGACCTTTGGAATTGTGTGCATTTCTCATTAGTGTCATAAGTGAGCCAAGGTTCTGGGGTATATCCAGCATCAATGACTAGATGCTCCTATGGAAATTGATTCCTTAAAAACATTTGCAGTGATCACAAGTGTGCCATATGTGTGAGTCATGGAAACTACCTAGGCAGCCTACACAGAAAGAGTAGATTATACCATGTACATTACGGACCAGCTGGCGGTTGATGGAGTGAGACCTTTTGCAGTTCATGTGCAACCTTTCTAGTTCATCAATAGGGCCTGCATTCAAACTAATGGTCTATAGCATAGAAGTCTCCCATAGTATTAGATCTCTATTCTAAAGTACATGGAATTCACATATGCTCCCCAACACACAGAAATATGGCACTGAGGAATTGCTGATGTATTCTGGAAGCACAAGCCTGTAAAACTCCCACAGTGTCCCCAGTAGATCATTGAACGATCCCTGTAGCTAATATGCATAAAACTGCACATACCTTACTATCAACTGGGATGGGTTCTTCACGATTCCCTTATGGCTGCAAATGAGGGTGACACACATCCAATATTTGTTGTATGGTGTCCCTGTTTACCCTCTAGTGGTTTGTTTTTTCAATTTAATGGTGACTATAAAATGTTAAGCATTTTCAGAAGACCCTTCACCTCCAAGGGCTATGTCTGATATCATCAGTGGTTGCACCTGTTATAAGAACCTCCTGCAGATACAAGCTTACAATGGCTGTAACAAACCTAACATATTTTAAAGTTTTCTTCTGGCTGATTGCTAGCATATAGATGAATCTACTGCTAACTTGGGCCAACAAGTGTGGTCTATTGGTGCAAGGTTTGATTCCCTTCGCTTCTGTTACATAACTGTGACTCTGAGCAAGTCACTTAGCCAGAAACTACTACTGGGCTGAGTCTGAAAAAGGTCCATGGAAATCAGTGCTGTATCCCAAAAACAAATACAAATCAGAAAATAAATACATATGTTTCTGAATCACTCAGTCATATTATTTTTACTTCATTATCGTACAGCATAACTTATTTTCTAGCTCTGCTAAGTCGTCTTTTTGGTGACATCATGTTATAGTATTTTCTGAATTGCACGCAGCTTGCTAATCACTGATAAAAACACAGGTGTACTTAGTGTGAAGCATCAGGCATTTATAAATATATCTATCTATATAGGTTAACTGATTTCTCAATTGTTATATGCCTACCTTTCAACAGATCATTATTTAAAACAGAGCATGTATGAGTTTGTTATTGATCAAGGGCAAAATATGTAAATTCATTTATGTTTATTAATAAGTCAGCTTGATTTGAAAGCATGACTGTTTACTGGAGCGTAGGATTCAAGTGTATTAAGGTGTCTTCAAATTCAAGAAAGGGTAATGTATTAATATTTACGCTAAAAATATTGACAAACTGATTTCTTTTCTGAGTAGTTATTACTCCACATCTTTTCTTGTGTACATTTTATAGTAAATATTTTATTCTATGTATATGTTATTTTAATATTTTTTGTAATACTCATTGTACACATTGCCAAGAACTTGGCTGGAAACTGTATGCAATGACAAGGTAACCTACCGCATTAGCAATGGAAGTAAGTAAGCTAATAATGTTCTGGGAATCAATTCATTCTCCTGTTATTAATTAACAGCTTTAGTGTTTCAGTAATGAAGCGCAAGGTTTGTTTCAGATTTTATTTTATCAACCTATGGATATGTGAATGGGATAAAAGCAATATAGAAACATATATGCACTCAAGAATAAAGACAATACTAAACTGAGTAGCAAGGCTAAGACAGATTACTCTCTGCCATGGTTCATCTGCCTACCAGAACGCACAGAGAAGACACAGCAAAGACCCGAAGACACAACCTATAATCTATAATCCCTGCTTACAAGAAAAATGTCCCTTAAAACAAAATTAAATTACATATAATTTACCCTAAGTGAGGGTATATACTTTTATTTTAACTGATTATTTTTGCAATAACTGTTCGTAAGAGATTTTGAAGAACAGAATATCCTCTTATGCACCTGCTGCATATCTTTGGAATCTGGAAGGGAACCGGAGCACCCCAGGGAACACAGGGAGGACATGCAGACTCCACACAGAAGGCAACCCAGCCAAGAAGTGAACTCAGGAACCTCTTACTGTGAGGTGATAATGCCATGAGAAAAGAATATTCCTACCTCACTGATTGTTTATTAACCCAGTACACGCTTCACTGCTATGTGACCACTCTCTTTCCTTACCATCTGACCTATAGAAACAATCATAGTGAAGGTCTCAGTGAAGTATTTATCAAGTGACTATTACATTCACAGAATGGAAGCACAACACCATTCAGCCCTGCAATGATTGAAACTCTCAACTTTTTTCAGTTACAGGCTGTCAAGTAGTTCATTTACAAGATGAGCCATAAAGGCTGTCAAACTGAAGGTATTAGTGATGCACAGAGCGATTGATTGTTACACATTCACAGAAAGGAAGCATAACAACATATGACCTGGAGGGGATTGGAACACTCAGCTCACCAGTTACACTCCATCAAGCACTGCATTTGCAAGATGAGCCATAGAGACAGTACTATTAAAAGTGCCACCTTTACCCTATTTTGAAATTGCAAACCGCATGCAATGACAGCTCATTTGCGGGACTAGTGGCATCTGAGGCCAATATACATAGGAGTTTATAGTGACTGGACATAAGCACTCTTCAACTACTAGCAGTGAAATTCATACTTGTTTGTATATGAGCATCGATAGTTCTTTTTGCAACCTGTCACACTCACATAGACTATCACCATAGAAAAGATAAGTAATGTGTAAGCCCTTTGTGGCCATGTGTGTATGTTTTATCTACATTTTCACCTTTTTAAAGGGATTAAAAGTTGGAAATGGTAATATAAGAACAAGATGAAAAAGAAAAGCAAGCACGCAGACAGCAAAACAGAAGCACAGAAGATGAGCAAATAAAGAATGTGATGGATGGAGGTGTTTTTTTTTAATGTGGTGAGACAAGTACCCATTTTATATTTATGAAGAAAGTGCTAAGTTGAAGAAAAAAGTAAGATGAGGGTAAAGGGGTTAGGTTAGGCAGTAGGGAAAACAATCAAGACTGGCAGGGTATTTGGTAATACAATGACAATGGGGGAAACACAATGGTGTAGGAGACATCAAACAAACAGAAGAAAGACAATGTTGAGGGCAGAACTGAATGTCCAGCTGAAATGGGCTTGGATACAGTAGGAATAGGAACACCTGGTTGGGGGATAACATTGGGAGTTTGTAACAGCAGTCTCTGGCAACTGAGACCCATTGTGGGAAATTATTCTTCACCCTGTGTACTGTCACAACCGGGCCCTAGCTCAGATGGTGAAGTCAGTGCTGGTCAGGGACATCACTCAACTGGTTGCCAGAGCAGGTTCTCCATTTGGCCATTTGGGACATGTAGCCTTCTGTCTGTGATATCCTACCCCCAAAATGTCTGCCAGCTGTTGATGGGTGAGAAAGGCATCACCTCCACTCACAGTGCTACCAGCATGTACAACTGTATCAGTATCTGGTGCAGTGCCACCTGAATCAGGTGATGCATTTATGACAGGATTGTGGAGTCAGCTGTGGCATGTGGGAGCCAGATATATTGGTCACTTCTGGTCATGGTGGTGGCACTGCAGCAGCCACCAGTATGGGGGATCAACAAGACTTGCCAGTGGGATGGGTGCAGGTTGTTGTACTGATGCATATAAGAGTAAAAAAAATTGTGAGAAACAATAAATAAACAAAACAAATGTAATTAAGATATATATATATATATATATATAGAGAGAGAGAGAGAGAGGATAGTGACAAAAGTGAAGGGGAAGAAATACAAATACAATGAGAAACTGAAATATAATAATAATAATAATAATAATAATAATTATTATTATTATTATTATTATTATTATTATTATTATTATTATTATGCTGTTGTTACTGATACAGTCAATCATATACTTGATGACCCACAAAATACTTTTGAATGCAAGAAGCCTGTTTGAATATGTAAATGCAGAGGGGGACCTGAAACTACAGCCGTCATCATTTGCATTCTGACAAATACAGGATTAATAGGAGAAGCTAATTACACAGACCAATGTCTGTCTGTAGTCAGAAATGTCTGAGACTACTAGGCATATGCAAAGAAAACATGCTGCTTGTGCATATACATATTTCACTCACAGGTGATAGGCAAAGGAATTAAACTTCTATTTTATGCTAACAAATACCCACTAAACAGATTAATTATATTGCATATTTGGCCAATCTAATGCTATGGTTACACTAACTACACAGAAAAATAAACAGGAAATATTTATCATGATAACACAACTTTGGGGTGGTGTAGGGAAATGTATCCTCACAATGTGATGGGCAAAGCCTTAAGAGCCTGACCAACTTATTCACCTATACAAGAAGATGTATGCACAAACACACTTCTAACATTGCAGAGTCATACTGCTACCTTACTGACAGAGGTGGCACTGGTGTGCTAGTACTGACAGAGGTAGCACTGGTGTGGTAGAACTGACAGATACGGCACCGGTGTGCTAGTACTGACAGAGGTGGCATGGAACCCTACTACTGTTTATATTAAAAGCAAAACATTATGAAGCATGTGAACTCACCCCAGCAGTCTTTTAGCTACTCCAATCTACTCCTGTACAGCTGCATATTCCTTTTGATTTCTTGAGGGGCTATAGACATAAAAAGAGCATTATTTAATATCTGTGGATGTCAGACAGTGACAATTTATATGTCTAGCTGAGACACATTACACTTACAGTACAAAGGTGGTGACTGTTGTTTAACTTCATCCTTTCATTGGCATGGAACATGAGGGTTGTGGTGCCAGTGGCTGATGCCTCATGTCACTGTAACGGTGATAGCACTTGTTTCCCATGTGAGAGATGCCACTGGCACAGGTGACAGCCTGACCCAAACTACTACAGGGTTCATCCTTATACTGAGGTTCTTTATTGTTCTCCTGCAAGAGCTTCTAGCTGTATTCTTTATGTAGGAGGCCCAGAAATATTTTAGACTGCTTCTCACACCATATCTACTCTCTAGTCTCTAGAAAAAAATGGAAGGGAACTGGTGCCCAAATCAGGTGTCACATGCCCATCTCCTGTACAATGACAAGCAAAACTATTACAGTTCACAATTACAGGTTAAGGTGTGAAACATGGCAGTCCTAAATGTCAGTGCATGTTAGTAAGGCAACATGCTCTACAGTGAATTGATGCTGAGATGATTAAATATGGAATACCACTTAAACCTCCCAAAAGCATATGCTGAACATCCATGTGCAGTGCTTTCTGCAGGAACCCAGGTGTGGACACAGCATCAATCAACATTTTGCTCAATGTTTATTAGAGGTGCTTGGATTGAACAGTTCAGAAACAATCATGAGCTGAATTCTAATTAGTAAAATCATTGAACCCAGTCAGGTGACTCTACATAATGACTGGCAGAGATTCTCATCACACTAAAAAAGAAGCTTTAGAGCATAGACTTCTTTCCACAGTGGTTCATAGGTTCATAGATTCATAAGAGGTAACTAGGCTACCAGCCCTAGAGCCATTACAAGTGTAGCCATGTTAATCCCAAGTATCCCCATGTGTTCTTTTTGGGTAAGTTGCAGAAATAATTTATGAAAAGAGTGGGCCTGTGATCAACACCAGCTACCCCTGTCCATGAAGGACATGAGAACCATCCCAGGGGTGAATTTGCAGTCTCCCATCCATTTATCTAGGTTGCGTTTGAATAGGGTCAGTGAGGAACTCTGTTTTATGTCAATAGGAATTCTATTCTAGAAAAGCAGTAGTCTCTAGGAGACATATCTGGCTCTCCAGCATGATTTGTTAATTTCACAAACTAGGTTGAGATCCCTAGAGTGAGTGGAATCTTGTGCCATTTGACTTGCGGATGTGCAGCATTTCCATTAGGGCAGGTTTGGGAATTGCTCTATAGGCCAGGCACAAGTCACCTATCAACAGCCTATAAAATACAGAGTAAAGTGACCGAGCTTTCAGCCTGTCCATGTACATCATGGTTTGGAGTTTCTGTATTTTCTTAGTGAGAAACCTCTGAGGTCTCTCAAGTTGCTGCAGGTGTCCAGTGAAGTACATGCAAAAGGGTGCATTATACTCTATTAGTGGTCTGAAAAGGGTAGAGTACAGTGAAGTTATAACATCCTTTGACATGGATGCTATGTCCTTGCTAATAAGGTGTGCTACATAGAAGGCGTTCTTACCACTGTGGAAACTTGGTGGTCAAAGTTCAGATTGCTATCGACCTGTATTCCCAAGTCTCACACCACTGGATTGGAACTCAGGGGGGGGGCACTGTCAGTATTGTAATTTGTAGGGAATTCTGTTTTGCCAAAGGGAATAGTAATGCATTTTTTTTCATTTAGTTTTAGACCGTGGCTTTGGCACCAGTCATTTGTTTGTGTTAGCCCTTCTTGTAATATGTTGACATCGTTGGGGGACTCAGTGATTGCTCCCTATTTGCAATCATCAGTGAACTTGGTGAGCCAAAAGCCATCTACTTTGGATTGTACTTCTGATAAATAGATGCCAAACAGTAAGGGACCCAGCACAAACCCCTGTGGTACTCCACTGATGTTGGGTCTACTGGTGGAGGTGAAGTGACCAATTTTCACAGAGTGTTTTGTCAATGAGCCAACTGGCTACCCATCTAGTAATGCAAGACTTAATCACTATCTAGGAGAGTTTCTCAATGATGTCATAGTATAGAATTGTGTCAAAAGCCATGGCAAGGTAGAGATAGGCTGTGTGCATTGCTTTATCTTTATCCATGGATTTAATTACATTCTCAAAGAACTCTACCAGGTTTAATCATCATGATCTACACTTAATGAAGCCAAATTTGATTGAGTCCAGCATTTGGAGGTTGTCTACGTCCTTGTTGATAAGGTCCATGATAATTATTTACATGGCCTTGCAGATGAGGCTGATTAGACTTATGGGTCTGTAGTTCCCAGGTTCATTTGATGCCCACTCCCACTTTGTGTGGGGGGATTACTGTTGCGGTTCTCCATTCTGCAGGAACATAGCCAGTACTCAAGCTATGATTTAAGAGAATGCCAAATGTGTCTGCTAGGTCTTGTTTTAGATTGTTTAGTAAACAACATGGGATATTATCTAGTCCTACTGAGGCTGTGATTTTGGCCTTGGCAAGTACAGCGATGACCTGTTATCTAGAGACACTATGCAGAGGACTGGTGTCAGGTATGCTTTGGGATATTGTAGCTGGGGATAGGAGGGTGATGCTTGCACTGAATCTGTCAGCTAGCAGGATGGTGATATCTTCCTGTGTAGTATGAGTGATCCCATCTACAATCAGTTTGGCACATAGCTGGGCATTCTGTTTTAGACTTCAAACATAGTTAAAGAATGCCTTATGATTATTCTTGGCTAGGGATGTGATTTTAGTTTCGCAATTTGCTTTAGTTAACTTTTTACAAGATTACTGATTCTCTTGTTTAGGTTTAGGAAGGAACACTTTCCTTTGCAGAGTGATATCCCTCTAGTTTTTGGACAACAGTTTATTCCTCTTGTTATATAATCTGTTTCTACTTGAAGTCCACCACAGTGGCTTGTTTTCACTGGAAGATCTGGTTTTGATCCAGTCAGGTACAGCAGAGTTTAGGCAGTTGTTTAAGTGAGTGTACAGGGCATTTATGTACACTTCTGCATAGTGATCCCTGATGTCTGCAATCGCAGGTGGTATGAAGCTTTTTAGACCATTTTTTAGTAGTCTGTAGTTATCTTTGGTAAAGTTTTTTATAATTTTTTTTTTGTGAGGGTGTCAGTTCCAATAGTTACTTCAAACACGACTAATTTGTGGTCTGACCTAACCAAGGAAGGCATCACACATGGGGAAGTACATTGGCCCCCTCATGTTGGTCAGTACTATGTCCAGAGCATTAGGGCCCCTAGTGGGGGTGCACACTATCTGCTCCAGAGGATTTGTGTTAACAAAGTCCAGGAACCTATGGGTAAGCCCATTTTTGCTTGTGTATGTTCCAGTCTATGGAACAGTAGTTGAAATTTCTCATGAATAAGGTGTTGGGATGTATGGCGTGGGATTCCAGTAAACTGAGGTAGGTGGTGTGCTTATCCTGGTTCATGTTGGGGGATGAACAGCTAGCAATGATATGGTATGGTACTTTCCTAGTAGTTAATTGTACATAATGATGTTTGATCAGTCTTGAAGTGTATTTGGTTTTAATGAAACCTTGTATAGTTGGGTTGCTCTCAGCAAACCTAAACCATGTTTCTGTAACTGCACAGAGATCAGCATCTTCCAATGTGAGGAGTGCTTACAGGAACTGCAGTTTCAAGTTTAAACTTCTAGCATTAACCAGCACAAGACTGAGTTTGTCCCAATTAGATTTCATTACACTGGAAAATTTGTTGTTTTGATATTGCTTAAAAATGGCACTATGGGGGAGGCAAGGGCCTTTTACAATATCTGAAAGCCTAGGTAGGACAGGTGCAGGCCATCTCTAGTAAAGCAGTGAGGTTGGTCTCCCATATCATCACAGGCTGACAGACACTGGATCCCCATGGAATGACTCCAGAAGCTGAACCAGTTGTTGAAGCATATTGTTTTCTGTTTATAGCATCATCCTGGGTGAGGGTAGGATACCGCTTAGGGCTAGGGATATACCTGTCTGAGACACATAATCAAAGAGTTCTGACATGTCTCTCTTCATATAGTCAGGAGAGATACATCTCAAGTCATTCCGACAACATTGACCATGACAGAGTCATAATGATACATGTTGTTGAGTGATTTGAGTGCATGCATGATTTGTCAGATCTTGGCATGTGATAGGCAGCTGAACGTGACATTCTCCTTGTCCTTTCTGGTGAGGGGGACATCTATGTGTCTGACTGTGGAGTCGCCTATGACCAATGATGGGTTTTGTCTTAGGGACTTATTTATTGAGACATGGGTGTGTATGTTGATATGTGTAGTGATTTCTTTTTGCTTAGTGGCGAGTGTGGGTGTTGTGCATTTGCGAGGTTTCTGTTCTTTTATTAGGCTTTTAGCAAGTACCTCCGCATATATGGGTTTATGGGTCATGACCTTATTTTGTGTAAGAGGTGAAGTGTGCATGCTGACAAACTGTTCAATGTCTATCTGTTTTTACATGAGACAATTGACTCTAATTCCACAGTGTATTTGCATCTCTCACACAGGATGTTAGTTTGCTTTAGGAGTAAATGGTTGTCAGTATACATGAAGCAATTGCAACATTACCTCAAGATGCCCATATCAATCAAGCTGGCAGGAGAAATGATGGGAGACTGCCCCTCCATTCTGGAAAGATGTTTCTGAATATGGTATATTGGATGGAAGTGGGCTGGCTGGACTTAGTTGCAAATAGCAAAAATGAAGCAGTAATTCAATCAAATGCAGTTAATAAGTACAGTGCTGGCTAAAAATATACTTATTTTTCATTTTTTTTCAGTGGATGCCTTGGCGTTCAGTACAGATGCACTCCAGATGTCTGGCTAAAGTTGCCAAATGTTGAACAGGTCCAGTAAAGTGAGCCCAAACCCATGCAAAGCTTATATACAGGTAAATGTAAACAGTTTTAACACAGCTACCAATGGGAAAGCCACAAACTGAGCCTTTCTCCAGCAATACCCAACTCAGATGGGTCCTCAGCTACACACCTCTGCCACCAGGGTGCAGGGAGACCCTCTTAAAGTAAGATGGCTGTTTAAGAGCATAGTGATACCAAACAATCTAGAGTCAGCAGGTCTGAATATACCCTAGGCTATGTAAGGCAAGGAAACACAATTTCTAGATGAGAAAGAGTAAGGGAGAGTCATATAAAGGTCAAAGTGAGAGTGTTTAGCAGTATACTATTAGATGACCTGCAGTGGTACCACCATCTGCAAAAACTGGCAGCTCTGTAAGCAGTTGTGAAAAGTGGGAGACTATGGAGAGCATTTTCCAATAGAGGATTTTAGAATGGAGAGGTTTGCTTACATGCAAGCATACGGAACCGCATTTGTGTATCACACAAATATGAGGCTTTTAAACCAGCAGGATGAAAGACCTCTATAAAGTTAAACCTTCAGGCAAATCAGATAAAACACAATAAGCTATCGACCAGTAGTCTCCACATTAGATGGATCGAATTTAGCTCTCTGCT